>NW_028166745.1:0-17811 GCF_964263955.1 Coregonus lavaretus
AACAGGCAAATTACTTGACTGTTTTGTGGTACTCCAGATCTGCTAGATCACTTGACTTTTTCACGGTACTCCAGACCTGCTATATCCATAGACATTAAAACGAGTACACAGTGATAGCGCTGACGTCGTCCACATATTTCCAATGGAAAACTCCCGATGGCAAATGAAGCCGGAAGTATTTTAATTTGAAGCATGCCATATTGCTGAATGTGGCTGAATGGCACCAAAAAAATCGCTAAGGATCATGTTGAATTCAGCCGTAACTAGCAAAGGATCATGGTCGATGTAGTTGTTTCCATCCTGCCTGAGTGAGCGTGCTTGAGGACGGGAGACTCCTCGTAGCCTACCGGCCTGTGATTGGTTGGTGTCAGCATGTGGTCGCGAGCCTCGTAGCCTGCTGGCCCATGATTAGTCTGTGTCAGCACGTGGTCCTGTGTGACGACAAATGTAGTGGTCAGAATGTATCACTATTTAATTACATTTCCTGATTTGTAGAGAACTTTAAAATAATTCACTGTGGCGATCGAACGTGATCAAGTAAACTAATTTTAGAGGCCTAAACGGCATCTAAAAAAAATTGGGTGCCGTTCTGCCGATCGTAATGGACAGACCAGGTTTTTTTTTGGGCAGCGCTAGGTTGCTATGCAGTAGCCAACCAGCAGAGCTCTTGACTTCATGCTCCAGACCGGACATTGGGGAACTGGCTAGATCCAAATAGTAGCCTATTTGTTTTCTTTCTTTAATATTTTAGGTGCGCTTGACTTTACCGATCAGGGTTGGATGGATTATAGTGAGGGAAAAAAGTATTTGATCCCCTGCTGATTTTGTACGTTCGCCCACTGACAAAGAAATGATCAGTCTATAATTTTAATGGTAGGTTTATTTGAACAGTGAGAGACAGTATAACAACAGAAAAATCCAGAAAAACGCATGTCAAAAATGTTATAAATTGATTTGCATTTTAATGAGGGAAATAAGTATTTGACCCCGCTGCAAAACATGACTTAGTACTTGGTGGCAAAACCCTTGTTGGCAATCACACAGGTCAGACGTTTCTTGTAGTTGGCCACCAGGTTTGCACACATCTCAGGAGGGATTTTGTCCCACTCCTCTTTGCAGATCTTCTCCAAGTCATTAAGGTTTCGAGGCTGACGTTTGGCAACTCGAACCTTCAGCTCCCGCCACAGATTTTCTATGGGATTAAGGTCTGGAGACTGGCTAGGCCACTCCAGGACCTTAAGGTTCTTCTTCTTGAGCCACTCCTTTGTTGCCTTGGCCGTGTGTTTTGGGTCATTGTCATGCTGGAATACCCATCCACGACCCATTTTCAATGCCCTGGCTGAGGGAAGGTACATGGCTATGTCCATCGTCCCTTTGAAGCGGTGAAGTTGTCCTGTCCCCTTAGCAGAAAAACACCCCCAAAGCATAATGTTTCCACCTCCATGTTTGACGGTGGGGATGGTGTTCTTGGGGTCAAAGGCAGCATTCCTCCTCCTCCTCCAAACACGGCGAGTTGAGTTGATGCCAAAGAGCTCGATTTTGGTCTCATCTGACCACCACACTTTCACCCAGTTCTTTTCTGAATCATTTAGATGTTCATTGGCAAACTTCAGACGGGCCTGGATATGTGCTTTCTTGAGCAGGGGGACCTTGCGGGTGCTGCAGGATTTCAGTCCTTCACGGCGTAGTGTGTTACCAATTGTTTTCTTGGTGACTATGGTCCCAGCTGCCTTGAGATCATTGAGAAGATCCTCCCGTGTAGTTCTTGGCTGATTCCTCACCGTTCTCATGATCATTGCAACTCCACGAGGTGAGATCTTGCATGGAGCCCCAGGCCGAGGGAGATTGACAGTTATTTTGTGTTTCTTCCATTTGCGAATAATTGCACCAACTGTTGTCACCTTCTCACCAAGCTGCTTGGCGATGGTCTTATAGCCCATTCCAGCCTTGTGTAGGTCTACAATCTTGTCCCTGACAACCTTGGAGAGCTCTTTGGTCTTGGCCATGGTGGAGAGTTTGGAATCTGATTGATTGATTGCTTCTGTGGACAGGTGTCTTTTATACAGGTAACAAGCTGAGATAAGGAGCTCTCCCTTTAAGAGTGTGCTCCTAATCTCAGCTCGTTACCTGTATAAAAGACACCTGGGAGCCAGAAATCTTTCTGATTGAGAGGGGGTCAAATACTTTATGACATTTTTGACATGCGTTTTTCTGGATTTTATTGTTGTTATTCTGTCTCTCACTGTTCAAATAAACCTACCATTAAAATTATAGACTGATACTTTCCTTGTCAGTGGGCAAACGTACAAAATCAGCAGGGGATCAAATACTTTTTTCCCTCACTGTACAATAAAAGTAATATAATTTCGATCCCAGGTTGTGTCACAGCCGGCCATGACCTGGAGTCCCATAGGGCGGCTACAATTGGCCCAGCGTCGTCCGGTTTAGGAGAGGGTTTGGCCGGGGGGGCTATCCTTGGCTCATCGCGCTCTAGCGACTCCTTGTGGGCCGGGCACCTGCAAGCTGACTTCAGTCGTCAGTTTAACTGTGTTTCCTCTGACACTTTGGTGCGGCTGGCTTCTGGGTTCTGGGTTAAGAAGCAGCGTGGTTTGGCGGGTCATGTTTCGGAGGACGCATGACTCGACTTCGCCTCACCCGAGCCCGTTAGGGAGTTGCAGCGATGAGTCAAGATTGTAACTACCAATTGGATATCACGAAAATTTGGGAGAAAAAGGGGGTAAAAAAAAATCTTTAACAATAATAATATAATTTCATATAATCCATTGGATTACTCGAAATGAGTGACGTTTTATTTTTAACGTATGCTCTGCCCATCCAACAAAATAGATTTTTTTAACGTAAATTGACAGGTAACGGATACAAGAGAAATCAGATAATTTCATTAGTTGGACAATCAATTGTGCAATACTCTGGATGTAGACCAGGGTTTATGTGTCGGGACCCAAAGTGGGCCCTGGGCATGTGAGAGGTGGGTTGCACGTTATGAGAATACATCTAAACACTATTTCTTCATAATTTGGGTCATTGGAGGACAATTTAGATAAAAGGAGTGAGGTCAATTTCTAATTTGGGTCTCGAGCTAAAAAACGTTAAGAACCGTTGATGTACACTATTCAAAGAGTTGGCAAAAACATGTAGATCTGTCAGCCAAGATCAATTTTTTTTGTGTACTTAGATGGCTCTGGTCGCTTATCAGTTGATATCAGAATTCTGAGAAGGCAGCTGGCTGTGGACGCTTATCAGTTGATACCAGGCTGCTGAATAGGCATCTTGTTTGTCGTGTGTCTTCCCAGTGTTTGGAAAGTAAACAGGATGGAGCTGTGTTGATTAATAAAGAATGACCTTTTGTTCCTGATGAAATGTATGATGGTTCATTTCTCAGTAAGTGGGGGTCAGACTTTTTTTAGCCGACAGCCACATAGCAGTTGTTTTGGTGAACCTGCGTTAGAGCTGTCAAATCCACAAGTAGCTCCTGCCACTATACACTGAGTGTACAAAACATTAGGAACACCTTCCTATTATTGAGTTGCACCCCCCCTCAGAACAGCCTCAACTCGCCAGGGCCATGTTGACTCCAATGCACAGTTGTGTCAAATTGGCTGGAAGTCCTTTGGGTGGTGGACCATTCTTGATACACACAGAAAACTGTTGAGTGTGAAAAACCCAGGAGCTTTGCAGTTCTTGACACACTCAAACCGGTGCACCTGGCACCTACTACCATACCTCATTCAAAGGCACTTACAGTGATGAAAAAAAGTATTTGATCCCCTGCTGATTTTGTACGTTTGCCCACTGACAAAGAAATGATCAGTCTATAATTTTAATGGTAGGTTTATTTGAACAGTGAGAGACAGAATAACAACAAAAAAATCCAGAAAAACGCATGTCAAAAATGTTATAAATTGATTAGCATTTTAATGAGGGAAATAACTATTTGACCCCCTCATAATCAGAAAGAGTTCTGGCTCCCAGGTGTCTTTTATACAGGTAACGAACTGAGATTAGGAGTACACTCTTAAAGGGAGTGCTCCTAATCTCAGTTTGTTACCTGTATAAAAGACACCTGTCCACAGAAGCAATCAATCAATCAGATTCCAAACTCTCCACCATGGCCAAGACCAAAGAGCTCTCCAAGGATGTCAGGGACAAGATTGTAGACCTACACAAGGCTGGAATGGGCTACAAGACCATCGCCAAGCAGCTTGGTGAGAAGGTGACAACAGTTGGTGCGATTATTCGCAAATGGAAGAAACACAAAATAACTGTCAATCTCCCTCGGCCTGGGGCTCCATGCAGGATCTCACCTTGTGGAGTTGCAATGATCATGAGAACGGTGAAGAATCAGCCCAGAACTACACGGGAGGATCTTGTCAATGATCTCAAGGCAGCTGGGACCATAGTCACCAAGAAAACAATTGGTAACACACTACGTCGTGAAGGACTGAAATCCTGCAGCGCCCGCAAGGTCCCCCTGCTCAAGAAAGCACATATACATGCCCGTCTGAAGTTTGCCAATGAACATCTGAATGATTCAGAGGAGAACTGGGTGAAAGTGTTGTGGTCAGATGAGACTAAAATGGAGCTCTTTGGCATCAACTCAACTCGCCGTGTTTGGAGGAGGAGGAATGCTGCCTATGACCCCAAGAACACCATCCCCACCGTCAAACATGGAGGTGGAAACATTATGCTTTGGGGGTGTTTTTCTGCTAAGGGGACAGGACAACTTCACCGCATCAAAGGGACGATGGACATGGCCATGTACCGTCAAATCTTGGGTGAGAACCTCCTTCCCTCAGCCAGGGCATTGAAAATGGGTCGTGGATGGTTATTCCATTATGACAATGACCCAAAACACACGGCCAAGGCAACAAAGGAGTGGCTCAAGAAGAAGCACCTTAAGGTCCTGGAGTGGCCTAGCCAGGAATTCATCTGGAGAGGATAACGGTCCTTTGCAAGGCAATTAGATTAGTGTTAGTACTTCAGTCTCCCCTGCTTTCTCAGCGACAGCTGTAAGCAGCGGTCATGTCAGTGGTGGTCTCGTCGACAAAACTAAGACCGTCGCCGAAACAAAGACGGTTCTGCCGAGTTGTTCAAGGAAGGAGTCACACCACTCTCTCACTTGAGTGTCTTACGTAGTTATTTTCTGATCTAATTTTGCTCTTTTGTAGCTTCGGCAACTATTTGTGTGTGTTCTATACCTGTTCGCTCCTCTCCCTGTAGGCTTCACAGACACTCCCCACCCCTTGGCTGCAACCCTTCTAATTTAATGTACCCTGTGTGCACAACCCATTTGGAATTCTTGGTCTCTGGCAGCGTTTGGAAATGCCGATCTGCGGTCAAGAACACAGAGTTCATCTCCGCCTATGATGCCCTTCAGTCCCTTGACTTTTTGGCCCTGACGGTGACATGGATCACCCCAGAGAACACTGCTACTCCAGCTACTCTCTCTTCATCTGACTACGTTTTCTCTCATAGTCCGAGAGCATCTGGTCGTCGCGGTGGTGGCACAGGGCTACTCATTTCTCCTAAGCAGAGATTTTCTATTTTCTCCCTCACTCATATGTCCATCTCCTCATTTGAATTCCTTGCTGTCAATTGTCCACTCGAGCTTAACGTTGTTGTTATCTATCGCCCATCAGGTGCCCTTAGAGAGTTCCTCAATCAGCCTGACACCTTAAAGCTAATTTCCTGACAATGGCTCAGCGCTCTTTATACTTGAAGACTTACACCTCTTGTTGTCCGCCTTCGATTCATTTCTTTCCATCGCTCTATTTTCCCTCCTTGCCTCTTGACCTCACCCTTCCCCAGTCCCCTCCCACTCACAAGGCAGGCAATACGCTTGACCTCATCTTTACTAGAGGCTGTTCACCTACTAATCTCACTGCAACCCCCCTACAGGTCTCTGATCACTACTTTGTTTCCTTTTCTGTCTCCCTTTCCTCCAACCCTAGCCACTCAGCTCCTACCCAGATGGTCATGTGCCGTCGCAATCTGTTGATGGTCAATGTGTTCGCTCTCTCTCACTACTCTCTCCTCTTCTATCCTATCATCTCTCCCTTCTGCTAAATCCTTCTCCCTCCCGTCTCCTGATTCTGCCTTTTTGACCCTACTCTCCTCCCTTTCCGCATCCTATGACTCCCACTGTCCCCTTTCCTCCCGGCTGGCTCGGCCCTCCCCTCCTGCCCAGTGACTCATTGCGAGCTTACAGAACAGGGCTGTGGGCATCTGAGCGAAAAATGTAGAAAACGTAACTTCCGGAGGACCTATCATCCTTTCACTTCTTCCTCTCTACTTTCTCTTCCTCTGTATCCGCTGCTAAAGCCACTTTCTACCACTCTAAATGTCAAGCTTCTGCCTCTAAACCTAGGAAACTATTTTCCACCTTCTCCTCCCTCCTTAATCCTCCACACCGTCCCCCTCCCTCCTCCCTCTCTGCGGATGACTTTGTCAACCACTTTGAAAAGAAGGTTGACGACATCCGCTACTCATTCACTCAGCCTATTGAGTCCACTGGTCTCACTCACACAGAACTACCCTTGACCTTTTTCTCCCCTCTCTCTCCAGATGAATTCCTGCGACTGAGGTCTGGCCGCCCGAAAACCTGCCAACCTGACCCCATCCTCTCCTCCCTTCTCCAGACCATCTCTGGAGACCTTCTCACATCCCTCATCAACTCATCCCTGACAACAGGCTGCATCCCCTCTGACTTCAAAATGGCCTGATTCGCTCCCCTCCTCCAAAAACAAACACTCGACTCCTCTGACATCAAACTACAGACCGTTATCCTATTTCTCTTTTCTGTCGAAAACACTTGATCGTGCGGTCTCTGACCAACTCTCTCGTTAGCTCTCTCAGAATGATCTTCTTGACCCTAACCAGTCAGGCTTCAAAACGGGTCATTCAACCGAGACTGCTCTTCTCTGTCACAGAGGATCTCAGCACTGCCAAAGCTGATTCTCCTTCCTCTGTTTTCTCATCCTCCTAGATTTATCCGCTGCCTTGGACACCGTGAACCATCAGAAATCTCCTCTCCATCCTCTCAGGGCTGTGCATCTCAGGATCTGCACACTCTTGGATTGCATCCTACCTGGCCGCTCCTACCAAGTGACATGGAGAGGATCTGTGTCTGCACCACGTACTCTCACTACTGGTGTCCCCCAGGGCTTGTTTCTATACCCTCTGCTCTTCTCTATATACACCAAGTAACTCGGCTCCTTCTTATCTACACATGGTCTCTCCTATCATTGCTATGCGGATGACACTGAACTACTTTTCTCCTTCCCCCCCCCCTTTCTGACACCCAAGTTGCGATACGCATCTCTGCGTGCCTGGTAGATATCTCAACTTGGATGTTGGCCCACCACCCCAAGCTCAACCTCGACAAGATGGAGCTGCTCT
This sequence comes from Coregonus lavaretus, assembly GCF_964263955.1. Taxonomy (NCBI): domain Eukaryota; kingdom Metazoa; phylum Chordata; class Actinopteri; order Salmoniformes; family Salmonidae; genus Coregonus; species Coregonus lavaretus. The sequence continues at coordinate 7,420 of NW_028166745.1, forward strand.
TCCTCCCGGGGAAGGCCTGCCAGCTCCAAGACCTCTCCATCATGGTTGACAACTCCACGGTGTCCCCCTCCCAGAGTACAAAGAACCTTGGCGGGACCCTTGACACCACCCTGTCGTTCTCTGCAAACATTAAAGCAGTGACTTGCTCCTGCTGGTTCATGCTCTACAACATTTGTAGACTACGACCCTACCGCACTCAGGAAGCGGCGCAGGTCCTAATCCAGGCACTTGTCATCTCCCGTCTGGACTACTGCAACTCGCTGTTGGCTGGGCTCCCCACTTGTGCCATCAAACCCCTGCAACTTATCCAGAACACTGCAGCCCGCCTGGTGTTCAACTTTCCAGAGTTCTCCCATATCACCCTGCTCCTCTGCACACTCCACTGGCTTTCAGTCTAAGCTCGCCTCCACTACAAGACCATGGTACTTGCCTACGGAGCAGCAAGAGGAACTGCCCCTCACTACCTTCAAGCTATGCTCGAACCCTACACCCCAACCCGAGCACTCAGTTCTACCACCTCTGGTCTCTTAGCCCTTCCACCCCTACGGGAGCCCAGTCCAAGCTCTTCCACCTGAAGCTAGGACAGGAGAGTCCCTGCCAATCTTCCGAAAACATCTGAAAGCCTACCTCTTCAAAAAGTATCTTAAATCATCCCACAGAACCCCCCTCCACACCCCCAAAAGCCTTTTCTGAACTAACACTCACAATTGACTTTTCTCCCCCTTTACTAGCTCTGACTTTGCTGATAGTAAGTACATTTTTCCTCAATAAAGTAGCTATGACAGTGATATGTGGTTGTCCCACCTAGTTATCTTAAGATGTATGCACTAACTGTATGTCGCTCTGGATAAGAGCGTCTGCTAAATGACTAAAATGTAAATGTCATATGTATGTGTTGGATGTCGTTTTACCGTCTGTTTCCCTGTGTTGTTCCATGTGACTGTCTATCTGTGCTGTAGCCTGTTTAATTGCTTTTTTCTTTTTTACCGTCTGTTTTGGTGTCTTGTTTATAGGTATTGGAGGGATGGGGAACCAAACAATACAAATCAGGATGAAGACTGCGCTCATCTCTCAAAGAAGGAATCAGACCCACTAAAGAGTTGGAATGACATACCATGCACAACGAAAATCCACTGGGTGTGCGAGAAGATGGCGTCCACATTGTAATTATGTGTTTAGAATTTTGAAACGAGACCTTTTGATGATCTGTTTTTTGTTTTTGTGCTAAGCTCATTCTTATGAAAATTTGCCAAAGTAATTGGGAAAGAAACATAGGTAACATGACCCTCATCTTAGCTTGGTGGGCTAACACAGTTTGATTTCACACATACAGTACAGTAGTTTTAGAACACCTACTTATTCAAGGGTTTATCTTTATTTTTACTATTTTCTACATTGTAGAATAATAGTGACGACATCAAAACTATGAAATAACACATATGGAATCATATGTAAAAATCAAAATATATTTGAGATTGTTGAAATAGACACCTTTGCTTTCATGAAAGCTTTGCACACTCTTGGCATTCTCTCAACCAGCTTCATGAGGTAGTCACCTGGAATGCATTTCAATTAACAGATGTGCCTTCTTATAAGTTCATTTCTTATAAGTTCATTTGTGCAGCCCAAATAAATGCTTCACAGAGTTCAAGTCACAGACATATCTCAACATCAACTATTCAGAGGAGACTGTGTGAATCAGGCCTTCATGGTCAAATTGCTGCAAAGAAACCACTACTAAAGGACACCAATAAGAAAAAGAGACTTGCTTGGGCCAAGACACACGAGCAATGGACATTAGACTGGTTGAAATGTGTCCTTTGGTCTGGAGTCGAAATTTGAGATTTTTGGTTCCAACCGCTGTGTCTTTGTGAGACGCAGTGTGGGTGAACGGATGCTCTCCGCATGTATATTTCCCACCGTAAAGCATGGAGGAGGTGTTATGGTGTGGCGGTGCTTTGCTGGTGACACTGTCTGTGATTTATTCAGAATTCAAAGCATTCTGCAGCGATATGCGATCCCATCTGGTTTGGCTCAGTGGGACTTTCATTTGTTTTTCAACAAGACAATGACCCAACACACCTCCAGGCTGTGTAAGGGCTATTTTACCAAGAAGTAGAGTGATGGAGTGCTGCATCAGATTACCTGGCCTCCACAATCCCCCGACCTCAGCCAAATTGAGATGGTTTGGGATGAGTCGGACAGCAGAGTGAAGAAAAAGCAGCCAACAAGTGCTCAGCATATGTGGGAACTCCTTCAAGACTGTTGGAAAAGCCTGGTAATATAGTAGGTCAGTATAGACCATGTATGCTGTACTGTTAATATAATAGGTCAGTATAGACCATCTATGCTGTTCTGGTAATATAAATAGGTCAGTATAGACCATGTATGCACACTGGTAATATTAGAATAGGGCAAAAGTATGTGTGTGTAGAAAATCCTTGTTACTTTGTCTGGACAATTGTCGCCATCTGGCGAAATAGATTGGAGCTTGCACTTCAGTTCCTCCTTCCATAGCTCTGGTCCAGGGCGTTAGTGTGCATTCCTCTTCAGATTAATATTCTCTTGGAAGTGAAAATCGCACTAACGCCCTGTACCAGAGCTAGGCCTATGGCTATCAGCTACAAAAAAAAAAAAAAGTGAATAATCGATTCACGTGGAGGTGGAAGACATTGCTACATCAAAATAAAAATGTGCTACAATATTCTGCCACTATCCCTATAAATAGTATGCGAATGTATGATACTAATAATAAACATTTAAATAAAAAATACAATATCCAAATCGAAGTAAATATCATTAATTTGGTATTCAATTTGTAAGGCTACCACAGCTACACTAATGTTGTTTAATGTTATGCTACGTTCAAAACCAAGTGGAAGGTGGTATTTATATATTTACATTTTAGGCATTTAGCAGACGCTCTTATCCAGAGCGATTTACAGTGCATACATTTTTTTTTTTTTTCATACTGGCCCCCCGTGGGAATCGAACCCACAACCCTGGCGTTGCAAGCGCCATGCTCTACCAACTGAGCTACACGGGGCCACATATTTCTGGGAAAAATCCACTTTAATGCCCCTCCAACTCGTAATTACTAATGGGAAATCCCTGAGCTTCAACTTCTCCCACATGTTGACCTCTGATGCCACCTACTAAGGAAATGACCTCGATAAGAGCATTTTCGGCAGTTACATTTAACAACAAAACATTATTGATAAAAAACTATCTATTAATATGGTTTTTGAACACTATAATTAGTTTACAAGCATGATGGCTGTACTTTAAGTTAATGGTTGAGGCAGCTTGTTGGCCATTAGCTAATCGGTATTTCGCAATGAGGTCAAAGCATGTGAATGCATCCAACTGGTATTTACAACTTCACAACTGGTAATTACTAGGGGTGTGTCGACATGGCCATACTCGTATTCGTTATCATATCTGTAAATTGACAGTTGATAGTCGGATCGGATGATACTCGTGATCGTAAAAAACGTAAATGTTCTAACATGCCTAAGTAGCCCTGCACATTTATAGACCAAACAACCTGCAGATTAGGAGCCGCGGAGGGGTGTGTGTGTCTGACCTATGTCTGTGTCCTCAATTTGCGGAGGGTAGATAATTTTGCTATCAGTCAGAATGCACGTTGGCGTTTCATATTTTTTCCCTATCCTCGCCCGTTTGTTAGATATTATGCACATTGATAGCTTGATAGCAAACGTCCTTGACATTTCATTTATCATAATAGCAGGCTAACATTAATGATCAGACCGAAACAAAAGTGCAAGTGATCGGGTGAAATCATGAAGCAAGTGGACAGAGAAATACAGCCTCACTCTATCCAATCAGAGCAGCAGGATCAATATACAGCCCGCCCTTCTCTTTAAAGACAGGCAAACTAGCCAGCTGAGCTTTTTAGACGATGTAGCGCCTTACTTGACTGACTGAATGAGAAAGACGCATGCTGGCACCCGAAAATTACTTTTTTTCCGATCACGGATTATTAAAAAAATACTCTGATCATAATCGTATCAAGAAAATTGCCCATATCCGTTACTATACCCGTTTGTCCGACTACTCGGCACACCTCTAGTAATTACCACCTTCCCACTTGGTTATGAAGGCAGCATAAATTGATGGAGTAATGCTGCGTTCATAACAGAGTGAGAAGGTGGTAAGTACCAGTTATGACGTCGTAAATACCAGTTGGATGCATTCACATGCTTTGAACTCATTGAGAAACTGCAATTGGCTAAAAGCCAACAAGCTGCATCAACCAAATCAAATCAAACACAATTTGATTTGCCACATGCGCCGAATACAACAGGTGTAGACATTACCGTGAAATGCTTACTTACAGCCCTTAACCAACAATGCATGTATTTCTTAATAAAAAAGTAAAATAAAACAACAACAAAAAAGTGTTGAGAAAAAATGAGCAGAAGTAAAATAAAATAACAGTAGGGAGGCTATATACAGGGGGGTACCGATGCAAAGTCAATGTGCGGGGGCACCGGCTAGTTGAGGTAGTTGAGGTAATATGTACATGTGGGTAGAGTTAAAGTGACTATGCACAAATAATTAACGGAGTAGCAGCAGCGTAAAAAGATGGAATGGCAGGAAGCTTGGCCCCAGTGATGTACTGGGCCGTACGCACTACCCTCTGTAGTGCCTTGCGGTCGGAGGCCGAGCAGTTGCCATACCAGGCATACCTAAAAGTATGGATATCATGCTTGTAAACGAATTATAGTGTTACAAAAACATAATAATAGATTGCTTTTTATAAATAATGTTTTGTTGTTGCATTTAACTGCCGAAAATGCTGTTCTGGAGGTCATTTCCTTATTAGGTGACGTCTGAGGTCAGCATGTGGGAGAAGTCTGAGCTCAGGGATGATAGACGAGTTTCCCTCTATTACCAGTTGGGGGGGGCGTTCAAGAGACATGGTAAATACCACCATCCTACTTGGTTATAAACGCACTATTAGGCGCAGCGCGTGCGGGTTGACCGATTCCGCTTTTTCGGTCGGTGAGGAAATATTCGGGTGAAAGGTTAGGCAACGTTATAACTCACACTCCAGTAACAAAGTCCACAGTTACTTTCCGGACACTGCGACAGATCGACTACTATATCCAATCCTGAGATCCACCGACAAGGCAACTTTCTCCAGCAGTCGTGGGCGACCCTGAACTGAAGCAGGTAAAGTATACAGACATTGCACACTTTTCTACCCTAATGTTCCGTGTTTGTTTAGTCCAAATGTTTATCGAATTTACAAGTTCCGCGTTTAGGAGACGTAGGCCTACACTCATTCAGTCGATTTTGTGGTGGGAAATGTGAACACTGCGTAATTACGCGTTTACTAACGGATTTCGTACGAGTGAGGATTCGCCTTAGCTAAAAGTAGGACTCGTCCCAATCCGTTATCTGGCCAGATGGATGAAATGTTTACCAGCACGCATGTAGCCTACGGGCGGGTTCTTCCGCTCCTCGCATTTTTGTTGTTGTTGCTGAAGTAGGTATATTCAGCATGTTGACACCTGAGAAACATTGAATTAACAACACATATTGATATCAGTTTAGCATTAAGCATAACGCCTATCATAGAGTAGCTTGGTCGTCTGCTTCAAACCAATAATTAAACTTCAACCACAGACACCGACTATAGGAATACGAGTTGGTTGTATGTAGGCTACAGTAGGCATACAAATAGATTTGGGACCAGCCTTGGGTTTTGTAATCTTGTCTGAACAAGTGCATATATTGCATTCCATAAAAGCCAATTAATCACAACTAGATTTCATTCTGAACGGCTGCTTTAGTTCATTGCCGGGGTGTCATTTCTCTGCGTGAAGTGGACGCATTCGAGATCAAAGTCGTTACTGCCACCCATATAGCAACCCATAGCAACACTGTTGCAAAGTAGCTGTAATTAAGTTTTCTGAAATCAACAGTGGCAGTGCTTATACAGTGGGGGGAAAAAAGTATTTAGTCAGCCACCAATTGTGCAAGTTCTCCCACTTAAAAAGATGAGAGAGGCCTGTAATTTTCATCATAGGTACACGTCAACTATGACAGACAAATTGAAAAAAAAAAATCCAGAAAATCACATTGTAGGATTTTTAATGAATTTATTTGCAAATTGTGGTGGAAAATAAGTATTTGGTCACCTACAAACAAGCAAGATTTCTGGCTCTCACAGACCTGTAACTTATTCTTTAAGAGGCTCCTCTGCCCTCCACTCGTTACCTGTATTAATGGCACCTGTTTGAACTTGTTATCAGTATAAAAGACACCTGTCCACAACCTCAAACAGTCACACTCCAAACTCCACTATGGCCAAGACCAAAGAGCTGTCAAAGGACACCAGAAACAAAATTGTAGACCTGCACCAGGCTGGAAAGACTGAATCTGCAATAGGTAAGCAGCTTGGTTTGAAGAAATCAACTGTGGGAGCAATTATTAGGAAATGGAAGACATACAAGACCACTGATAATCTCCCTCGATCTGGGGCTCCACGCAAGATCTCACCCCGTGGGGTCAAAATGATCACAAGAACGGTGAGCAAAAATCTCAGAACCACACGGGGGGACCTAGTGAATGACCTGCAGAGAGCTGGGACCAAAGTAACAAAGCCTACCATCAGTAACACACTACGCCGCCAGGGACTCAAATCCTGCAGTGCCAGACGTGTCCCCCTGCTTAAGCCAGTACATGTCCAGGCCCGTCTGAAGTTTGCTAGAGTGCATTTGGATGATCCAGAAGAGGATTGGGAGAATGTCATATGGTCAGATGAAACCAAAATAGAACTTTTTGGTAAAAACTCAACTCGTCGTGTTTGGAGGACAAAGAATGCTGAGTTGCATCCAAAGAACACCATACCTACTGTGAAGCATGGGGGTGGAAACATCATGATTTGGGGCTGTTTTTCTGCAAAGGGACCAGGACGACTGATCCATATAAAGGAAAGAATGAATGGGGCCATGTATCGTGAGATTTTGAGTGAAAACCTCCTTCCATCAGCAAGGGCATTGAAGATGAAACGTGGCTGGGTCTTTCAGCATGACAATGATCCCAAACACACCGCCCGGGCAACGAAGGAGTGGCTTCGTAAGAAGCATTTCAAGGTCCTGGAGTAGCCTAGCCAGTCTCCAGATCTCAACCCCATAGAAAATCTTTGGAGGGAGTTGAAAGTCCATGATGCCCAGCGACAGCCCCAAAACATCACTGCTCTAGAGGAGATCTGCATGGAGGAATGGGCCAAAATACCAGCAACAGTGTGTGAAAACCTAGTGAAGACTTAGAGAAAACGTTTGACCTGTGTCATTGCCAACAAAGGGTATATAACAAAGTATTGAGGAACTTTTGTTATTGACCAAATACTTATTTTCCACCATAATTTGCAAATACATTCATTAAAAATCCCACAATGTGATTTTCTGGATTTTTTTTCCTCATTTTGTCTGTCATAGTTGACAAGTACCTATGATGAAAATTACAGGCCTCTCTCATCTTTTTAAGTGGGAGAACTTGCACAATTGGTGGCTGACTAAATACTTTTTTCCCCCACTGTATGTCTATTTCATTCAATTACCAAATACTTTAATGGAAAACATAGATGGCAATAGTTCATCAGCTTTACACCGTGAAATATAGCTAGGTAAGGAATGTAGTTTTTGTTGTTGTTGCAGAAGTAGGTCTATTCCGCATGTTTACATTTACATTTGTGTCATTTAGCAGACGCTCTTATCCAGAGCGACTTACAGTTAGTGAGTGCATACATTCTTTTTTAATTTTTCATACTGGCCCCCCATGGGAATTGAACCCACAACCTTGGCGCTGCAAACGCCATGCTCTACCAACTGAGCTACATCCCTGCCGGCCATTCCCTCCCCTACCCTGGACGACGCTGGGCCAATTGTGCGCCGCCCCATGGGTCTCCCGGTCGCGGCCGGCTACGACAGAGCCTGGATTCGAACCAGGATCTCTAGTGGCACAGCTAGCACTGCGATGCAGTGCCTTAGACCACTGCGCCACTGAGTTAACAACACATATTGATAACAGTTTAGCATTAAGCATAACGGCTAGCATAGAATAGCTTGGTCGTCTGCTTCAAACAAGTGCATATATTTGATCTCAAAACCTGAAGAATAGGCCCAGTTCTTCAGTTTTATGCTGCAGTAATCAGCATATTCAGGTAAAGAAGTAGAATCATTTGAATTACACTACCGGTCAAACGTTTTAGAACACCTACCTATTCAAGGGTTTTTCTTTATATTTACTATTTTCTACATTGTAGAATAATAGTGAAGACATCAAAACTATGAAATAACACATATGGAATCATGTAGTAACCAAAAAAGTGTTAAACAAATCAAGATATATTTTATGTTTGAGATTCTTCAAATAGCCACCCTTTGCCTTGATGACAGCTTTGCACACTCTTGGCATTCTCTCAACCAGCTTCACCTGGAATGCTTTTCCAACAGTCTTGAAGGAGTTCCCACATATGCTGAGCACTTGTTGGCTGCTTTTCCTTCACTCTGCGGTCCGACTCATCCCAAACCATCTCAATTTGGTTGAGGTCGGGGGATTGTGGAGGCTAAGTCATCTGATGCAGCACTCCATCACGCTCCTTCTTGGTAAAATAGCCCTTACACAGCCTGGAGGTGTGTTGGGTCATTGTCCTGTTGAAAAACAAAGGATAGTCCCACTAAGCCCAAACCAGATGGGATGGCGTATCGCTGCAGAATGCTGTGGTAGCCATGCTGGTTAAGTGTGCCTTGAATTCTAAATAAATCACAGACAGTGTCACCAGCAAAGCACCCCCATGCCATAACACCTCCTCCTTCATGCTTTACGGTGGGAAATACACATGCAGAGATCATCCGTTCAGCCACACTGCGTCTCTCAAAGACATGGCGGTTGGAACCAAAAATCTCAAATTTGGACTCCAGACCAAAGGACACATTTCTACTGGTCTAATGTCCATTGCTTGAGTTTCTTGGCTCAAGCAAGTCTCTTCTTGTTATTGGTGTCCTTTAGTAGTGGTTTCTTTGCAGCAATTCGACCACGAAGGCCTGATTCACACAGTCTCCTCTGAACAGTTGATGTTGAGGTGTGTCAGTTACTTGAACTCTGTGAAGAATTAATTGGACTGCAATTTCTGAGGCTGGTAACACTAGTGATCTTATCCGCTGCAGCAGAGGTAACTCTGTGTCTTCCATTCCTGTGGCGGTCCTCATGAGAGGCAGTTTCATCATAGCGCTTGATGGTTTTTGTGACTGCACTTTTTCCGTATTGACTGACCTTCATGTCTTAAAGTAATGATGGACTGTCGTTTCTCTTTGCGTATTTGAGCTGTTTTTGCCATAAAATTGACTTTTACCAAATAAGGCTATCTTCTGTATACCCCCACTATCTTGTCACAACACAACTGATTGGTTCAAATGCATTAAGAAGGAAAGAAATTCCACAAATTCACTTTTAGGAAGGCACATCTGTTAATTGAAATGCATTCCAGGTGACTACCTCATGAAGCTGATTGAGAGAATGCCAAGAGAGTGCAAAGCTGTCATCCAAGCAAAGGGTGGCTATTTGAAGGATCTCAAATAGCCACCCTTTGCTTTGACTACATGATTCCATTACTACATGATTCCATCTGTGTTATTTCATAGTTTTGATGTTTTCACTATTATTCTAAAATGTAGAAAATAGTAAAAAGAAAGAAAAACCCTTGAATTAGTAGGTGTTCTAAAACGTTAGAGCGGTAGTGTACAAGAAGAAAACTTTATTGTCCATTATCTTGTAGTAGAGAATGAAAATGTATATTTGCTCCGAACCCAAAGTAGCTTAATCTGTTTTTATGTCATATCAATCGTTTTCATGACCTGCCCTGAGTAAACATGGGAAACAATAGTTTTCATGACGTGCCCTGAGTAGACATTGGTAAACAATAGTTTTCATGACGTGCCCTGAGAAAACATGGGTAAACAATAGTTTTCATGACCTGCCCTGAGTAGACATTGGTAAACAATAGTTTTCATGACCTTCCCTGAGAAAACATTGGTACAAAGTCGTTTTCCTGACCTGCCCTGTGTAAACATAGCTGTGATAGGATTTATTAGGATATGCACAAAGGAATGCAAATATTTACACTGTGCTTTCCACCCAAGACACACAACACATGTTCTATCCCTCTCTCTCTCTCTCTCATCATCTCTCTCTCTCTCTCTCTCTCTCTCTCTCTCTCTCTCTCTCATCTCTCTCTCTCTCTCTCCTCTCTCTCTCATACACTCAGACACCTGTCTCCCTTCTCCTCCTCCTCTTCCCTCCAGCCAGTCTCTACAGATCTACTGCTTTAGGACCAGAGGAGCAGAGCACCATGGTTGT
>NW_028166744.1:2500-5000 GCF_964263955.1 Coregonus lavaretus
AGAGAGGGACAGAGAGGGACAGAGACAGAGACAGAGAGACAGATGAGAGACAGAGAGGGACAGATACAGATACAAGGAGACAGAGACAGAGAGACATAGAGGGACAGAGACAGAGAAAGGGACACAGATACAGGGAAACATATAGGGACAGAGAGATACAGGGAGACAGAGACAGAGAGACAGACAGAGACAGAGAGGGACAGAGAGGGACAGAGACAGAGAGGGACAGAGAGACAGAGAGGGACAGAGAGGGACAGAGACAGAGAGACAGAGAGGGACAGAGACAGAGAAAGGGACACAGATACAGGGGAGAGACAGAGAGGGACAGAGACAGATACAGGAGGGACAGAGACAGAGAGGGACAGAGAGGGACAGAGAGGGACAGAGAGGGACAGAGACAGAGAGGGACAGAGACAGAGAGGGATAGAGAGGGACAGAGAGGGACAGAGACAGAGAGAGACAGAGAGGGACAGAGACAGAGAGGGACAGAGAGAGACAGAGAGGGACAGAGAGGGACAGAGAGGGACAGAGAGGGACAGAGACAGAGAGGGACAGAGAGAGACAGAGAGGGACAGAGAGAGACAAAGAGGGACAGAGAGGGACAGAGAGGGACAGAGAGACAGAGAGGGACAGAGACAGAGAGAGACAGAGAGGGACAGAGACATAGAGAGACAGAGAGGGACAGAGAGGGACAGAGACAGAGAGAGACAGAGAGGGACAGAGACAGAGAGGGACAGAGAGAGACAGAGAGGGACAGAGAGGGACAGAGGCAGATACAGGGAGACAGGGACAGAGAGACAGATACAGGGACAGAGAGGGACAGAGACAGAGACAGGGACAGAGACAGAGAGGGACAGAGAGAGACAGAGAGGGACAGAGAGGGACAGAGTGGGACAGAGAGACAGAGAGGGACAGAGACAGAGAGGGACAGAGAGGGACAGAGGCAGATACAGGGACAGAGAGGGACAGAGACAGAGAGGGACAGAGAGGGACAGAGGCAGATACAGGGAGACAGGGACAGAGAGACAGATACAGGGACAGAGAGGGACAGAGACAGAGACAGGGACAGAGAGGGATAATGAGTGAATTTCTAAAGTTTTTCCTCATCCTTTCCCCCACCTTATCCTCAGTTGGAGGGAAGCCAGTTCTCTCCTCAAATCCTCTCATTGCTTCTCACTGATGTTTTGAAGAGAAGGCGGGAGAGGACAGAGGAAAGAGGACAGAGGAAAGAGAATGGAAGGAATAAAGATCCAACCAATATCAGCGCTGAGACCCAACCAATAACAACACACCCGCAGGAGTCTCCCCAGTCAGACCCATTCAGTACCTGTTCCTCCAGGACTCTGACCCTCTGGCGATGGGCCTTCTCCCTGGTCTCCAGAGCCCTCTCTGCCTGTAGCTGTGTCCCCCTCAGTCTCTCTGTCTCCAGGACCATCTCCTGATGATGGTGGGACTCAAGCTCCATGAGGTGCTGTGCATGGGAGCGCTCCAACTGGGACATCTGGGTCTGGAGGACACAGGGGTGTAAAGGAATAACGCTACTCAACAGAGCGTCCACAGAGCTAGTGGTCCTGTGTGGCTCAGTTCGTAAATGTTGTGTGTCACTGTATGGTAGGTTGGTTGAAAGCATCTGCTGAGTGTACAAAACATTAAGAACACCTGTTCTTTCCATGAAAGACTGGCCAAGTGAATCCAGGTGAAAGCTATGATCCCTTACTGATGTCACATTTTAAATCCACTTCAGTCAGTGTAGATGAAGGGGAGGAGACAGGTTAAAGAAGGATTTTTAAGCCTTGAGACAATTGAGACATGGATTGTGTATGTGTGCCATTCAGAGGGTGAGTGGGCAAGACAAAATATTTAAGTGCCTTTGAACGGGGTATGGTAGTAGGTGCCAGGCCGTGCACCGCTTTGTGTCAAGAACTGCAACGTTGCTGGGTTTTTCACACTCAACTGTTTCCCGTGCGTATCAAGAATGGTCCACCATCCAAAGAACATCCAGCCATCTTGACACAACTGTGGGAAGCATTGGAGTCAACATGGGCCAGCATCCCTGTGGAACGCTTTCGACACCTTGTAGAGTCCATACCCCGACGAATTGAGGCTGTTCTGAGGGCAAAAGGGGGTGCAACTCAAAAGGGGGTTCCTAATGTTTTGTACCCTCAGTGTATATTTACTCAATTCTAAACTGCAGATTTCAGTAATGACTGCTGACTGATCTCCTTCTCATGGCTTCTATCCTACTACCAGCCTGCCTGCCTGCTTCCCACCTGTAGTGTCTGCATCTCCAGCTGCTGGTGGTTGAGTTCCTGCTCCAGGCTGAGTACTGTCTGTCCCAGCTGTTCTCTCTCTCTGGCTGCTGATGCTGCCTCCTCCTCCCTCCGCAACATCTCCAACTCCACCTGACACACACAAACACGTGCAGCAGCTGGACGGACCAGGCCCTCTGGTTTCTCACAGGACATTTACATGTTTTATCCTTCTATGGTTGTGGTGGTGG
>NW_028166744.1:10000-26240 GCF_964263955.1 Coregonus lavaretus
TGCATGTGGACAGGAATATATATATATATATATATATATATATATATACACTGCTCAAAAAAATTAAGGGAACACTAAAATAACACATCCTAGATCTGAATGAATGAAATAATCTTAATAAATACTTTTTTCTTTACATAGTTGAATGTGCTGACAACAAAATCACACAAAAATTATCAATGGAAATCAAATGTATCAACCCATGGAGGTCTGGATTTGGAGTCACCCTCAAAATTAAAGTGGAAAACCACACTACAGGCTGATCCAACTTTGATGTAATGTCCTTAAAACAAGTCAAAATGAGGCTCAGTAGTGTGTGTGGCCTCCACGTGCCTGTATGACCTCCCTACAACACCTGGGCATGCTCCTGATGAGGTGGCGGATGGTCTCCTGAGGGATCTTCTCCCAGACCTGGACTAAAGCATCCGCCAACTCCTGGACAGTCTGTGGTGCAACGTGGCGTTGGTGGATGGAGCGAGACATGATGTCCCAGATGTGCTCAATTGGATTCAGGTCTGGGGAACGGGCGGGCCAGTCCATAGCATCAATGCCTTCCTCTTGCAGGAACTGCTGACACACTCCAGCCACATGAGGTCTAGCATTGTCTTGCATTAGGAGGAACCCAGGGCCAACCGCACCAGCATATGGTCTCACAAAGGGGTCTGAGGATCTCATCTCGGTACCTAATGGCAGTCAGGCTACCTCTGGCGAGCACATGGAGGGCTGTGCGGCCCCCCAAAGAAATGCCACCCCACACCATGACTGACCCACCGCCAAACCGGTCATGCTGGAGGATGTTGCAGGCAGCAGAACGTTCTCCACGGCGTCTCCAGACTCTGTCACGTCTGTCACGTGCTCAGTGTAAACCTGCTTTTATCTGTGAAGAGCACAGGGCGCCAGTGGCGAATTTGCCAATCTTGGTGTTCTCTGGCAAATGCCAAACGTCCTGCACGGTGTTGGGCTGTAAGCACAACCCCCACCTGTGGACGTCGGGCCCTCGTAGAGCTCCGAGACAGGATTGTGTCATGGCACAGATCTGGGGAAGGGTACCAAAAAATGTCTGTAGCATGGACTCCATCATTCTTAAATCAAAGAAGTTTGGAACCACCAAAAACTCTTCCTAGAGCTGGCTACCCAGCCAAACAGAGGAATCGGGGGAGAAGGGCCTTGGTCAGGGAGTTGACCAAGTACCCGATGGTCACTCTGAAAGAGTGCTAAAGTTCCTCTGTGGAGATGGGAGAATCTTCCAGAAGGACAACCATCTCTGCAACACTCCACCAATCAGGCCTTTATTTTAGAGTGGCCAGACGGAAGCCACTCCTCAGTAAAAGGCACATGACATCCCTTGGAGTTTGCAAATTTGGAAATCGTAACATATCATACGAATTGTAATTCATAACATATCATGTGAAATGGATGATCGATCCTAACTAGTCTCCCAGTCCCTGCCGCTGAAAAACATCCCCACAGCATGATGCTGCCACCACCATGCTTCACCGTAGGGATGGTGCCAGGTTTCCTCCAGACGTGACGCTTGGTATTCAGGCCAAAGGGTTCAATCTTGGTTTCATCAGACCAGATAATCTTGTTTCTCATGGTCTGAGTGTCTTTAGGTGCCTTTTGGCAAACTCCAAGCGGGCTGTCATGTGCGTTTTTCTGAGGAGTGGCTTCCGTCTGGCTACTCTACCATGTTCTGCAGAGATGGTTGTCCTTCTGGAAGTCTCTCCCATCTCCACAGAGGAACTCTGGAGCTCTGTCAGAGTGACTTCGGGTTCTTGGTCACCTCCCTGACCAAGTCCCTTCTCCCCCGACTGCTCAGTTTGGCCGGGCAGCCAGCTCTAAGAAGGGTCTTGATGACCAAACTTCTTTCATTTAAGAATGATGGACTGTGCCTCTTGGGGACCTTCAATGCTGCAGGAATTTTTTGGTACCCTTCCCCAGATCTGTGCCTCGACACAATCCTGTCTCAGAGCTCTACGGACAATTCCTTCGTCCTCATGGCTTTGTTTTTGTTCTGACACAACTGTCAAATGTGGGACCTTATACAGACAGGTGTGTGCCTTTCCAAATCATGTCCAATCAATTCAATTTACCACATGTGGACTCCAATCAAGTTGTAGAAACATAATAATATAATAATATGCCATTTAGCAGACGCTTTTATCCAAAGCGACTTACAGTCATGCGTGCATACATTTATGTGTATGGGTGGTCCCGGGGATCGAACCCACTACCCTGGCGTTACAAGCGCCGTGCTCTACCAGCTGAGCTACAGAGGACCACATCTCAAGGATGATCAATGGAAACAGTATGCACCTGAGCTCAATTTCGAGTCTCATAGCAAAGGGTCTGAATACTTATGTAAATAAGGTATTTCAGTTTTTTTATTTTGATAAATTTGTAAAAATTTGTAAAAACCTGTTTTCACTTTGTCATTATGGGGTATTGTGTGTAAATTGATGAGATACATTTTTTTTATTTAATCCATTTTAGAATAAGACTGTAACGTAACAAAATGTGGAAAAAGTCAAGGGGTCTGAATACTTTCCGAATGCACTGTAGCTAGCTATATACAGTAGCCTAGGTTTGATCCATACACTTCTTATGACTGGCAGCATGGTGCAAGAAGCTGGGTTGTTGCCGAGCAACCAACATGATGTTAGAACTCTGAGTTTCTCTGGGGTTAGCGTTGTCAGAAATGCCACAAAAAGATAGTTCTAAACGGACAGAAATGCCACAAAAAGATAGTTCTAAACGGACAGAAATGCCACAAAAAGATAGTTCTAAACGGACAGAAATGCTACAAAAAGATAGTTCTAAACGGACAGAAATGCCACAAAAAGATAGTTCTAAACGGACAGAAATGCCACAAAAAGATAGTTCTAAACGGACAGAAATGCCACAAAAAGATAGTTCTAAACGGACAGAAATGCTACAAAAAGATAGTTCTAAACGGACAGAAATGCCACAAAAAGATAGTTCTAAACGGACAGAAATGCTACAAAAAGATAGTTCTAAACGGACAGAAATGCCACAAAAAGATAGTTCTAAACGGACAGAAATGCTACAAAAAGATAGTTCTTAACAGACAGAAATGCCACAAAAAGATAGTTCTTAACAGACAGAAATGCTACAAAAAGATAGTTCTTAACAGACAGAAATGCCACAAAAAGATAGTTCTTAACAGACAGAAATGCCACAAAAAGATAGTTCTTAACAGACAGAAATGCCACAAAAATATAGGTTTTAACAGACAGAAATGCCACAAAAAGATAGTTCTTAACGGACAGAAATGAGCACGTGAGAGCGATAAATTATACATTTAATAAAAACTGTTGCACCTACAATACTGCATGTTTTACATCCAATGGTCACTTTATGGACGCTATAGTCTCATTTTAATCCAACGTCTAGAATTTGAGCTAGGTCGGCGCGATAAATATTCTTAAAAATCAATTGCTAACGACCCTGTTAAAAAAATCGGTTCACAGATGTGGGCAAGAGGCAGAGACTTTTTTAGTTTGTAGCTTTTTATTGGCTGACAGGACCTGAGCAAAAATAAAATAGATTTATACCAAGAGTTGCAGTGTTTTTGTTTGCACAGCATATTTGAAGCAGCAGCTTCAACCTAGGTCTTTAAGGCTCTCCTGAGGAACTCAGGGAAAATTAATGAGCTCATCGCGCCATTCGCACCGAGTCCCAAAATGGCACCCTATTCCCTACATAGTGCACTACTTTTGACCAGAGGCCTGTGGGACTGTATATGAAATAGGGTGCCAATTGGGACGTAACCCTGTTCCTTCAGGTCCTTTAGAGCAACAGCTGCAGCAAAAGTAAATAAAAAAAAAAAAACTTTAAACTGAAAAGGTTACATAGCTGGACTGTAAATCAAACAGCAGTAATGGTTTTAAGGTATTTCATGTTATTTTCTGAAGTTTCAAATATACAGCCTGGGTTAGGTGGGGTTGGAAAACATGTATGTAACTAAATGTTTACACAAAGTTAAAATTATGTGAGGCTTTTGCCCCCCACATGAATATTCTCTTGGAGTTCAAATCACCAATTTAAAAGAGGACATCTCCACCTTGCACAGACAATACATAATATAATAATAATATGCCATTTAGAAGACGCTTTTATCCAAAGCGACTTACAGTCACGCGTGCATACATTTTTTGTGTATGGGTGGTCCCGGGGATCGAACCCACTACCCTGGCGATACAAGCGCTGTGCTCTACCAGCTGAGCTACAGAGGACCACATGCAGGTGGGTGGGGTTCGGTGACAAACATTGTGTCCCAAAACGTCACTGTATATTTAGTGCACTACTATATAGGGGATAGGGTGCAGGGCCCTGGTCAAAGACACTGCACTATATAGGGCCATGAAACTCAACTCTGGACCTCAAAGCCAGTTCCACTGCGTTTCTTCTTCTTCTTCATTTCCCCCCTGTAATCAGGGACTGATTTAGACCTGCAATTAATTATCAGGTCGAACAGAAAACCAGCAGGCTCCGGAACTAAGAGTTTGAATACCCCTGATATAGGTAATAGTAGGGTGGGCATTTGGGACTCATACTATTCCTACCTGCAAGATCCTGCGGTCGTGGTCTGAGACGGTGAGAGCCCTCTGTAGCTGGGTGGTCTGCTCCTGCATGGCTCCTGCAGTGGCACTACTGTCCCTGAGAGAGACCGACAACCCCTGGAGCTGCTCTCTCAGCTGGCCCTCCTGGGTGGAGGGATGGGTGGGTGGGTGGGTGGGTGGATGGATGGATGGATGGATGGATGGATGGATGGATGGGTGGATGGATGATGGGAGGGAGGGGGTGGGTGGATGGAGGGGGGGGGGGGGGAACGAGGGATTGGTGGGTGGGTGGGTGGGTAGATGGAGGGATGGGTGGGTGGGTGGGTGGGTGGATGGATGGATGGATGGATGGATGGATGGATGGATGGATGGATGGGTGGATGGATGGATGGATGGATGGATGGATGGATGGATGGGTGGATGGATGGATGGATGGATGGATGGATGGATGGGTGGATGGATGGATGGATGGATGGATGGATGGATGGATGGATGGATGGATGGATGGATGGGTGGATGGATGGATGGATGGATGGATGGATGGATGGGTGGATGGATGGATGGATGGATGGATGGATGGATGGATGGATGGATGGATGGATGGATGGATGGATGGATGGGTTGGTGGATAGATGTATGGAGGGAGGGAGGGAGGGAGAGAGGGAGGGAGGGAGGGAGGGAGGGAGGGAGGGAGGGAGGGAGGGAGGGAGGGAGAATTTATTAACTATCAAGGATAATACAATAAAGTCAATTACTTATTTCCATAGTTGTGCTTTTGGCATCGTAGCCCTTTCCTTCAGTCAAATGACCAAATCGCCCTCTAGTGGCCTCATGGGTGGAACGTTATAAATATTTTTCATACATACTGTAATTAAAATCTGGTGTTTCTATGTTAAATTGTTTTGTTATATTTCAGTCTTCTGTGATGTATATATAGTGTAATATTGGGATGCAAACTCATAATGTAATACGTTTCAACTCTATATCTGACCTGGTACAGGGGTCTTATTTTCTTTAAGCCCATAACCATGTGTGTGAGGTGGATACTTCTGTTTCAAAGTAGATTTGTTTAAGACTATCAAGAAACACGCCGTGTTACCCCTGATTTAGCCCACTGCGGTAAAAGGTCACAGTGCTCCGTTCTTAAAGGGGACATGAGTAGTTAACAGGAAGCAGAACATACCTGTAGCTCAGCCGAGGCCAGGGCCTTAGCCAGCCTCTCCTCGCTCACCCTCAGCCCAGCCGCCCGGTCCTCAGTCTCCCCCAGCTCTCTCCTCAGCTCTGCTAGCCTTTTGATTTGATTTGATTTATTTCACAATAAAAAATAAAAAAACACAATCCAACGACACACGTGGATACAATGCATTTAAAATGACAGAGGATAACAAAATGTAGATTTCCCCCGTAAATAGACATACCCAAAAGTAAAATATTTTTAATGAAGAGGGCCATATAAACAATTAGAAATAGTTATAAATTGCTGAGGTGTCACACTTTTGAGGACATAACCTCAAGTACATTGTACAAATATGAAATATCACATATGATGTAGTTCCAATTCAACATAAGTGGGGAAAAAGGTCTTGAAATTACTAAAATGCTTTTTTAAATACAGTAACAATCAAATTATAAATGACTTATTATAATATTCACCTTTCTTATAAGTGTAAAATAAATATGACCATACTTAATGACAGCAGAATATTGGCACCCTTTCATATAACTGATGACAGAGACTTTTCTGCCAAACGTCCTCTGAGCGACGCAGAGACACCATTATACCTATCGACCCAGAGCATATCGGATTTTCTGCCGGAATCACTGGACCCTAGCGCCGGATCATCGCAACCAGCTAGCGGCAACCAAATGGCTGTTGTCGTTGGCTAATTTCCATTGCCCCTTAGCAAGCACCAGTTAGCCTTGAGCTAGCCTCGAGCCAGGCCCATCTCCCGGGCTATCTACCTCTCTGTCAACCGGACGGGACCTCCTAGTGTTGACACTTTTCTGCCAAACACCATTCAAATGTGTGCAGACTAGTCCATCTGTGACCAAGACGAAGTGGTCTTGTTTAAATTAAAACATTTCACATTGAGAGCTCTAACTCCATCTGAGAATATCATAGTGAGATGAAACTAGTATTGTTGCATCTGCTAGACTCTCTGCTAGACTCTCTGCTAGACTCTCTGCTAGACTCTCTCGTTTTAGCTACGAGGTTCACAGGGCACAGGAATTCTTCCTTTTGTCTGGATAGGCCAGAAAATGCGACATGACGCTTCCTGTGCAAATTAACGATTTTCTGTGTCTGTGAATCTCACAGCTGCACTTGCAATAGTGCATATTTATCGGGACAACCAGCGCTTTTTATGGAGTGAAAAGCAATTGATGTTGCGCCATTCACAGAGCGTGCTGTACACAGAAATACTGGTCGTAACTGGTCCAGAACTGCTCAAAGTCCCCTGAATAGGGGACTTAGTGGCAGGTAGCTTAGTGGTTAAGAGCGTTGTGCCAATAACTGAAAGGTCGCTGGTTCTAATCCCCGAGCCGACTAGGTGAAAATCTGTCGATGTTTCCTTGAGCAAGGCACTTAACCCTAATTGCTCCTGTAAGTCGCTCTGGATAAGAGCATCTGCTAAATGACAAAAAAATTGATTTATTAACAACTTATTTCCGTTGTGGCTGACAGGATTCACTGATAGTGATAACTATCTCATGAATATAATATAAAGACCAGATTATAAATACAGGAAAACAATTACCTCTCGCCCAGGGCTGTCACCTCTCCTTCCAGCTCGGCTGCTCTCCGCTGGGCCCGCTGCAGCTCTCCCTCTAGGGTCTTCTGGGTGAGCTCCAGACGAGACGCCCGGCTTTCCGCTGTCTCCAGGGCCTCCTTCAGCCTCCGACGCTCTCCCTCACAGCGAGCCTCCCCATCCCGAGAACGATCCAGCTTCTCCTGGGCATCAGTCAGCCAGCCAGCCAGTCAATCAGCCAGTCAATCAGTCAGTCAGTCAGTCAATCAGTAAGTCAATCAATCAACCAATCAATGAAATGTAACATTTGTCACGTTGTGCCTCCAGACCCCCCCCCCCCCATCCATGGTCAGTCAATACATATTCAAAGGGGAAACACGGAATATTAAACAGCGTTAGGTTTGATCACTCTCAGCCAACGGTACCTGCAGTGCCCTACTATCAGCATCAGCGGTCTGCAGACTGGTCTTGAGTTTAGCTACTTCCTCTGCCAAGCTCTTCCTGTCCCTGTCCCCTCGCCGTGTCACTTCCTCCTGCAGGGAGAGGGAGGTCTGAGCCCCGTACAGCTGCTCCGACACCTCTCTCTTCCCTGGACGACACACAGAGACGACCCACCAAACAATACAAATGTAGTCTCCTTTAACCATTTATGAACATCTATTTACATTTTAGTCAATTTAGCAGATGCTCTGATCCAGAGCGACTTACAGGCGCAATTAGGGTTAAGTGCCTTGCTCAAGGGCACATCGACAGATTTTTCACCTAGTCGGCTCGGGGACGTGAGCATACCAATGGCATAGGCGTATCTTAGTGGGTAAGAGCGTTGTGCCAGTAACCGAAAGGTTGCTGGTTCTAATCCCCGAGCCGACTAGGTGAAAAATCTGTTGATGTGCCCTTGAGCAAGGCACTTAACCCTATGCTCATGGATTTCAGTTTTGTATTGAACGCTATGTGGATGTAAATAAACTTCAGCTTGAACTTGAACACGGTACTTTCAGTCCTCAAAAATGTGGACCGTAACAGGCCCTGCTCTCTCTCACCCTCCTCCAGTTCCTTCAGGGCTTTAGTCAGCTGCTGCAGCCTGGTGCCTGACTTGTCCTGGCTGTTCTGTAGCTCAGCCACCTGCCGGGTCAGACTGGTCACCTGGGCCTTAGCTTCATCCTGCAGGGTGACAGGAACCGAACCCTCAGTCACTCAAAAAACAACATGATCACGAAGTAGACTCAAAAAGCAGCCTATGGTTTCTATGAAAGCGTTTACAGAAAATTATTTCTGCGACAATATCGCGATGATTTGACTGTTTTATGCGGAAATGATGATTGGTCAAATTTGCAATCCTCGCATAATATGCAGGGATTGTTGATTTAGCAAAAAAAAAATGGATTGTGATTGCGGAATCCTGGAGGGACTGGATAACGCTCTATCAGTACTGAGGACTGCAAGTCTCTCGACATTGTAGACAGTGAAAGGACATGCATCTTCTGTTAGCCTTAAAAGTACTGAGTGATGCTGGAGCTGCACATGTACAGTACCCTGTCTCTCTTCGTGTCTCTAAGTTCCTGGTGGAAGTCCCTGAGGGCGTTCTGCACCACCTCCACATCCAGCTCCCCCTCATCGCTACGGGACGGGGATGACGCAGGACCTCCTGTAGATCCGCTGGTTTCACCTATTACAGATAGAGAAACAAGACCAACTCACTGAGACACCTATTTTTTTTTTTTAACATTATTATTTTATGTTACGTTAGCTTGAGACCAGAATCATTGTCATTGTCAATCGTTGCAAAGAGTGTTGGTCTGTTCTACGGCATTAGTGAGTGGCCATCACACCCTTCACAGGTGAGCGACTTCTCCAGGGGGAGGGGCTGCGTCCTCTGGACCCAGGGGTCTGTGACTGTCCGGTGCGGCCTACCCCGAGGGTTCGTCTCAGGGCAGAGGTCAGCCCGACCAGCCTGTGCTCCAGCTCCCTGCGTTGGGCATCCCCGTCTCCTAGCTGCTCCTCCAGCGCCTGAGCGCGGCCCTCTGCCAAGCTAACATGCAGGGTGAGCTCCCCGACCTGGGGAAGGGTTGGGGAACCAAGAGGGTTCTGTCATTAGCATTAGCGGTCACACAAAAAAATAAACAGTGTTGCATTGTGTACTTCGAGATCACCTGCTGTGGGTTGATGGGCGAGACCATAGAACTAGTATAGTTCTATCGTGGTCCTCTGTAGCTCAGCTGGTAGAGCACGGCGCTTGTAACGCCAAGGTAGTGGGTTCGATCCCCGGGACCACCCATACACAAAAAATGTATGCATGCATGACTGACTGTAAGTCGCTTTGGATAAAAGCGTCTGCTAAATGGCATATTATTATTTATAGATCAAACATTGCCAAACGTGTAGATAGGGTCCTATTTCATTGAACTAAACATTTACATTTTAGCAGACGCTCTTATCCAGAGCGACTTACAGTTAGTGAGTGCATACATTATTAATTGTTTTATACTGGCCCCCTGTGGGAATCGAACCCACAACCCTGGCGTTGCAAACGCCATGCTCTACCAACTGAGCTACATCCCTGCTGGCCATTCCCTCCCCTACCCTGGGTCAATTGTGCACCGCCCCATGGGTCTCCCGGTCGCAGCCTGCTACGACAGAGCCTGGATTCGAACCAGGATCTCTAGTGGCACAGCTAGCGCTGCAATGCAGTGCCTTTGACCACTGCGCCACTCGGGAGACACAACAGACACGTGCTTTCAATAAACCCAATGACATATCGTCGTGAGGAATATACAATTTTTAGAGTGGGGGAAACCCCAGTACACATCTGCAGATACTTGACTAAGGCTGTTGCTCTTCATCATGTGTATCGTAGCTATCTAGTATACAACTGCGCCGAGCTATAGTTAGCGTGATAGCATGTGACATGTATTCCTATGGGAAATGCTAACTCACCATCTTAGTAATACGTGTCTTTACCTGAGTAGCCTGCTCCTCTAGAGCTACCACTAATTTTGAGGTCTCTTCACCGTGGAGGAGGAGACTCTGTTGAAGTCCCGCCTCTCTCTCCGCTAGCACCTCCCTCATCTGACGCTCCGCATCCTCCAGCTCCACAACACGACGCTGCAGCCCGCAGGCCTGAAGGAGAGAAACAGGAAATGGAGAGAGGAGAGGGGCATTATGGGAAGGATCTTGTTTTTATTTATTTTTTATTCTCTTTGTACAGTATTTTGAGACATTGTCTAAATCTTTAAATACCTTGTGATTTGAATTGTGATTTAATGAAAAGAGGAAAGGCTTTTGAATTTTACATTTTATTTGAATTTTAAATTAGAGTTTTAAAATTTTATCAGGATCCCCATTATCTAACGCCATGATGTCCAACACAAGTTGAAGACTTGCACCCTTTTAATACCCTAATTTGCCCCCATAACAGATGGCAGGTAGCCTAGCGGTTAAGAGTGTTGGGTCAGTAACCAAAAGGTTACTGGTTTGAATCCCTGAGCCGACTAGGTGAAAAACATTTGTCGATGTGCCCTTGAGCAAGGCACTTAACCCTAACTGCTCCTGTATGTTGCTCTGGATAAGAGCATCTGTAAAAATGTAACAATTGGGCAGTTTGTTATTTACAGATATGTACCAATCCAAGATGAAGTGTCAGTACACTAAACCCCAGGGCCAAATAGAGATGTAATATGTTGGACAGAGCCTTCAGAAGGTATTCACACCCCTTGACTTTTTCCACATTTTGTTGTTTTACAGCCTGAATTTTAAATTGATTAAACTGAGACTTTTTGTCACTGGCCTACACACAATACCCCAAAATGACAAAGTGGAATTGTATTTTTCAAAATGTTTACAAATTAATTAAAAATGAAAAGCTGTAAAAAACTGAAATAAGTCAATAAGTACACAACCCCTTCATTATGGCAAGCCTAAATAAGTTCAGGAGTAAAAATGTGCTTAACAAGTCACATAATAAGTTGCATGGACTCACTCTGTGTGCAATAATAGTGTTTAACATGATTTTTGAATGACTACCTCATCTCTGTACCCCACACATTCAATTATCTGTAAGATCCCTTATTCGAGCAGTGAATTTTAAACACATATTTGACAATAAAACCAAAGAGGTTTTCCAATGCCTCGCAAAGAGCTCCTTTTGCTAGATGGGTAAAAATAAATTTAAAAAAAGCAGACATTGAATATCCCTTTGAGCATGGTGAAGTTATTAATTACACTTTGGATGGTGTAGGAATACACCCAGTCACTACAAAGATACAGGTGTCCTTCCTAACTCAGTTGCCGGAGAGGAAGGAAACCGCTCAGGGATTCCACCATGAGGCCAATGGTGACTTTAAAACAGTTACATAGTTTAATAGCTGTGATGGGAGATAACTGAGGATGGATCAACAACATTGTAGTTACTACACAATACTAACCTAAATGACAGAGTGAAAAGAAGGAAGCCTGTACAGAATAAAAATATTCCAAAAGGCACAAAAGTAATACTGCAAACAATGTGGCAATGCAATTCACCTTTTGTCCTGAATAAAACGTATTATATTTGGGGCAAATCCAATACAACACATTACTGAGTACCACTCTCTATATTTTCTAGCATAGAGGTGGCTGCATCATGTTATGGGTATGTTTGTAATCATTAAGGACTGGGGAGTTTTTCAGGATAAAAAATAAACGGAGTGGAACTAAGCACAGGCAAAATCCTAAAGGAAAACCTGGTTCAGTCTGCTTTCCAACAGACACTGGAAGATTAATGTATCTTTCAGCAGGACAATAACCTAAAACACAAGGCCAAATTTACACTGGAGTTGCTTACCAAGAAGACAGTGAATGTTCCTGAGTGGCCGAGTTACAGTTTTGACTTAAATCTACTTGAAAATCTATTGACAACCAATTTCACAAAGCTTGAAGAATTTTGAAAAGAATCATGGGCAAATGTTGCACAATCCAGGTGTGGAAAGCTCTTAGAGACTTACCCAGGAAGACTCACAGCTGTAATCGCTGCCAAAGTTGATTCTAACATATTTTTATTTTATTTTTATTTGTTTTGTCATTTAGCAGACGCTCTTATCCAGAGCGACTTACAGGAGCAATTAGGGTCAAGTGCCTTGCTCAAGGGCACATCGACAGAGTGTGCAAAGCTGTCATCAAGGCAAAGGGTGGCTACTTGAAGAATCTCAAATATAAAATGTCTTTTTATTTATTTAACACTTTTTTGGTTACTACATGATTCCATAAGTGTTATTTCATAGTTTTGACGTCTTCACTATTATTCTACAAACGTAGAAAATAGTAAAAAATAAAGTTAAACCCTTGAATGAGTAGGTGCGTCCAAACTTTTGACTGGTACTGTATATATTTTTTGAAATGTTAGAATTTTTCTTCCACTTTGACATTACAGAGTAGTTTGTGTAGATCATTGATTGAAAAAAAAAAATGTAAAAAATGAAATCCATTTTAATCCCACTTTGTAACACAACAAAATGTCAAGGCTAAACGCCAGCCAGGCTGACAAAAGGTTATTCAGTAGAACATCCTCGGCCCTTCCTCCCCATACTGTAAGCACTGCAGGTTTTCTGCAGATAGGTGTGACTGGAGGTGATGTTTTCTGCAGATAGGTGTGACTGGAGGTGATGTTTTCTGCAGATAGGTGTGACTGGAGGTGATGTTTTCTGCAGATAGGTGTGACTGGAGGTGATGTTTTCTGCAGATAGGTGTGACTGGAGGTGATGTTTTCTGCAGATAGGTGTGACTGGAGGTGATGTTTTCTGCAGATAGGTGTGACTGGAGGTGATGTTTTCTGCAGATAGGTGTGACTGGAGGTGATGTTTTCTGCAGATAGGTGTGACTGGAGGTGATGTTTTCTGTAGCATGTTATTATCCAGGCTGTATAGCGGATTACTTCCTGTATGTTACATATAGTGCATTCAGAAAGTATTCAGACCCCTATCCACATTTTGTTACGTTACAGCCTTATTCTAAAATGTATTCAATCGTTTTTTCCCCCCCTCATCAAACTACCCACAATACCCCATAATGACAAATCATAAACAGGTTTTTAGAAATTTTATCAAATGTATTACAGATAAAAAAACTGAAATATCACATTTACATAAGTATTCAGACCCTTTACTCAGTACTTTGTTGAAGCACCTTTGGCAGCGATTACAGCCTTGAGTCTTCTTGGGTATGACGCTACAAGCTTAGCACACCTGTATTTGGGGAGTTTCTCCCATTCTTCTCTGCAGATCCTCTCAAGCTCTGTCAGGTTGGATGGGGAGCGTCGCTGCACAGCTACTTTTAGGTCTCTCCAGAGATGTTCGATTGGGTTCAAAGTCTAGGCTCTGGCTGGGCCACTCAAGGACATTCAGAGACTTGTCCCGAAGCCGCTCCTGCGTTGTCTTGGCTGTGTGCTTAGGGTCGTTGTCCTGTTGGCAGGTGAACCTTCGCCCCAGGCTGAGGTCCTGAGCGCTCTGGAGCAGGTTTTCATCAAGGATGGCAGCCTCCCTGCCGGCCTCCCTGTCCCCCTCCCTGTCCCCCTCCCCCCTGCCCTGTGGGCCTCCTATGGTAACTTACCTCCTTGATGGCCGCCTCCCTGCCCGCCTCGCTCTCCAGGACTCTCTGTTTAAGACTGAAAGCCTCCCTCCTCGCCTCCTCCTCCTTCACCTCCTCCTGACACACCCTGGCCTGCAGCTCTCCCAGCTCCTCCATCTGTTGGGCAGCCTCCCTCTCTAGGATCTTCACCTAAAGAAGGTAGAGATAGAGACTGATTAGAGGCTGAAGAAGAAGAAGAAGAAGAAGAAGAAGAAGGAAGAAGAAGGAGGAGGAGGAGGAGGAGGAGGAGGAGGAGGAGGAGGAGGAGGAGGAGGAGGAGGAGGAGGAGGAGAAGAAGAAGAAGAAGAAGAAGAAGAAGAAGAAGAAGAAGAAGAAGAAGAAGAAGAAGAAGAAGAAGAAGAAGAAGAAGAAGAAGAAGAAGAAGAAGAAGAAGAAGAAGAAGAAGAAGAAGAAGAAGAAGAAGAAGAAGAAGAAGAAGAAGAAGAAGAAGAAGAAGAAGAAGAAGAACAACAACAACAACAACAACAACAACAACAACAACAACAACAACAACAACAACAACAACAACAACAACAACAACAACAACAACAACAACAACAACAACAACAACAACAACAACAACAACAACAACAACAACAACAACAACAACAACAACAACAACAACAACAACAACAACAAGATGAAGCCCCACCTGTCTGCGTAGCTCCTGCAGCTCTCTGCGTGCCTGCAGTCGGGACTTCTCCAGCTCTCTCATGGTGCTCCTCAGCTTGGACACTTCCTGCTGCAGGGAGGTCTTACACACCTCCAGGACTACCACCTTCTGCTCCTTGTCCTCCAGGCTACGCCGCAGACTGATGGAGATATGGAGGCAGATACATGGAGGTAAATTACTGTTAAAATATTTATAGAAACGTATTGTGACATTTCAAATAGCGATGCGCGGGGTTGAGTCATAACCCCGCAGTCCCCCGTGGTTATATCCGCGGGACTGGTGGGTTGAGGGTCATGAGAAATTGTGTGGATGAAGGGCGGGTGGGTGGGTGCTGGGCGGATTGAATAAGGAGAAAACAATGCATACAAATGTCAGAAATATATCATTATTGTGCAATTCATATTTATAGGCTACATTTAGGTTTTTTTTCTTTCATTATTTGTATCTGGTGTTAATGTGTAGCCTCAGCTTTAAGGTCTAACTGTAGTGTGTCAAATACATACCAACTGACAAACGCTTTTGGGAACTTGGGCAGAAAAAGTTCACGTTGATCCACTGAGGCAAAAAGGACAATGTCGGAGTTTAATTCAATAAGAGAAAAAGCTGTGAAATGGAGAGTTGACAATAAATAGAAGGGAGGGTCAGAACAGTAGTCTAATGTTATGGAAGGGAGGGTCAGAACAGTAATCTAATGTTATAGAAGGGAGGGTCAGAACAGTAGTCTAATGTTATAGAAGGAGGGTCAGAACAGTAGTCTAATGCTATAGAAGGGAGGGTCAGAACAGTAGTCTAATGCTATAGAAGGGAGGGTCAGAACAGTAGTCTAATGTTATAGAAGGGAGGGTCAGAACAGTAGTCTAATGTTATAGAAGGGAGGGTCAGAACAGTAGTCTAATGTTATAGAAGGGAGGGTCAGAACAGTAGTCTAATGTTATAGAAGGGAGGGTCAGAACAGTAGTCTAATGTTATAGAAGGGAGGGTCAGAACAGTAGTCTAATGTTATAGAAGGGAGGGTCAGAACAGTAGTCTAATGTTATAGAAGGGAGGGTCAGAACAGTAGTCTAATGTTATAGAAGGGAGGGTCAGAACAGTAGTCTAATGCTATAGAAGGGAGGGTCAGAACAGTAGTCTAATGTTATAGAAGGGAGGGTCAGAACAGTAGTCTAATGTTTGGGAAGGGAGGGTCAGAACAGTAGTCTAATGTTTGGGAAGGGAGGGTCAGAACAGTAGTCTAATGTTATAGAAGGGAGGGTCAGAACAGTAGTCTAATGTTATAGAAGGGAGGGTCAGAACAGTAGTCTAATGTTATAGAAGGGAGGGTCAGAACAGTAGTCTAATGTTATGGAAGGGAGGGTCAGAACAGTAGTCTAATGTTATAGAAGGGAGGGTCAGAACAGTAGTCTAATGTTATGGAAGGGAGGGTCAGAACAGTAGTCTAATGTTATGGAAGGGAGGGTCAGAACAGTAGTCTAATGTTATATAAGGGAGGATCAGAACAGTAGTCTAATGTTATAGAAGGGAGGGTCAGAACAGTAGTCTAATGTTATAGAAGGGAGGGTCAGAACAGTAGTCTAATGTTATAGAAGGGAGGGTCAGAACAGTAGTCTAATGTTATAGAAGGGAGGGTCAGAACAGTAGTC
>NW_028166743.1:0-29272 GCF_964263955.1 Coregonus lavaretus
CAAATTGATCACAAGAACGGTGAGCAAAAATCCCAGAACCACACGGGGGGACCTAGTGAATGACCTGCAGAGAGCTGGGACCAAAGTAACAAAGCCTACCATCAGTAACACACTACGCCGCCAGGGACTCAAATCCTGCAGTGCAAGACGTGTCCCCCTGCTTAAGCAAGTACATGTCCAGGCCCGTCTGAAGTTTGCTAGAGTGCATTTGGATGATCCAGAAGAGGATTGGGAGAATGTCATATGGTCAGATGAAACCAAAATATAACTTTTTGGTAAAAACTCAACTCGTCGTGTTTGGAGGACAAAGAATGCTGAGTTGCATCCAAAGAACACCATACCTACTGTGAAGCATGGGGGTGGAAACATCATGCTTTGGGGCTGTTTTTCTGCAAAGGGACCAGGACGACTGATCCGTGTAAAGGAAAGAATGAATGGGGCCATGTATCGTGAGATTTTGAGTGAAAACCTCCTTCCATCAGCAAGGGCATTGAAGATGAAACGTGGCTGGGTCTTTCAGCATGACAATGATCCCAAACACACCGCCCGGGCAACGAAGGAGTGGCTTCGTAAGAAGCATTTCAAGGTCCTGGAGTGGCCTAGCCAGTCTCCAGATCTCAACCCCATAGAAAATCTTTGGAGGGAGTTGAAAGTCCGTGTTGCCCAGCGACAGCCCCAAAACATCACTGCTCTAGAGGAGATCTGCATGGAGGAATGGGCCAAAATACCAGCAACAGTGTGTGAAAACCTTGTGAAGACTTACAGAAAACGTTTGACCTGTGTCATTGCCAACAAAGGGTATATAACAAAGTATTGACAAAACTTTTGTTATTGACCAAATACTTATTTTCCACCATAATTTGCAAATAAATTCATTAAAAATCCTCTAATGTGATTTTCTGGATTTTTTTTTCTCATTTTGTCTTTCATAGTTGACGTGTACCTATGATGAAAATTACAGGCCTCTCTCATCTTTTTAAGTGGGAGAACTTGCACAATTGGTGGCTGACTAAATACTTTTTTGCCCCACTGTAACCTGAAAGGCCGCTCAGCAAGGAAGAAGCCACTGCTCCAAAACCGCAATAAAAAAGCCAGACTACGGTTTGCAACTGCAAATGGTGACAAAGATCGTACTTTTTGGAGAAATGTCCTCTGGTCTGATGAAACAAAAATAGAGTTGTTTGGACATAATGACCATCGTTATGTTTGGAGGAAAAGGGGGGCTGCTTGCAAGCCGAAGAACACCATCCCAACCGTGAAGCACGGGGGTGGCAGCATCATGCTGTGGTGGTGCTTTGCTGCAGGAGGGACTGGTGCACTTCAGAAAATAGATGGCATCATGAGGAAGGAACATTATGTGGATATATTGAAGCAACATCTCAAGACATCAGTCAGGAAGTTAAAGCTTGGTCGCAAATGGGTCTTCCAAATGGACAATGACCCCAAGCATACTTCCAAAGTTGTGGCAAAATGCCTTAAGGACAACAAAGTCAAGGTATTGGAGTGGCCATCACAAAGCCCTGACCTCAATCCTATAGAACATTTGTGGGCAGAACTGAAAAAGCGTGTGCGAGCAAGGAGGCCTACAAATCTGACTCAGTTACACCAGCTCTGTCAGGAGGAATGGGCCAAAATTCACCCAACTTATTGTGGGAAGCTTGTGGAAGGCTACCCGAAATGTTTGACCCAAGTTAAACAATTTAAAGGCAATGCTACCAAATACTAATTGAGTGTATGTAAACTTCTGACCCACTGGGAATGTGATGAAAGAAATTAAAGCTGAAATAAATCATTCTCTCTACTATAATTCTGACATTTCCCTTTAAAGGGTAGGAAGTATGAGTTTTTAGCCAAATGTTTTGCAGTATTACTTTAATGACATGTTGCAAACAGGATACATGTTTTGGAATATTTGTATTCTGTACAGGCTTCCTTATTTTCACTCTGTCAATTAGGTTAGTATTGTGGAGTAAATACAATGTTGTTGATCCATCCTCAGTTTTCTCCTATCACAGCCATTAGACTCTGTAACTGTTTTAAAGTCACCATTGGCCTCATGGTGAAATCCCTGAGCGGTTTCCTTCCTCTCCTGCAACTGAGTAAGGAAGAACGCATGTATCTTTGTAGTGACTGGGTGTATTGATATAGCATCCAACTTCTAATTAATAACTTCACCATGCTCAAACGGATATTTAATCTCTTTTTTTTATTTTACCCATCTACCAATAATTGCCGTTCTTTGTGAGGCATTGGTTTTTGTGATTGAATCTGTGTTTGAAATTCACTGCTCGACTGAGGGACCTTACAGATAATTGTATGTGTGGGGTACAGAGATGAGGTTGTCATTCAAAAATCATGTTAAACACTATTATTGCACACAGGGTCTTGGTGGTCTGGCCATGATGTAATTTGAAGAATGTAATTTTATACAACTGTTGATAGAATGTTTTTTTGTTTTGTTATCAAAGTTTGAAATTATTGTGTTTTAGTCAAATATTATATCTGTTTGGGCTTCTCTTGCGGTCAATTTGCACTGTACAAATTATTTGTAATTATGTTCCAGTCCCCCAACCATCCGCTCAAGAAAAAGTCGTCCTGTGGCTGAATATATATGGGGACCTCTAAACTAACCGCTTGGTCAGTGACCCTAGCCGCTTTGACTAGAGGGATAAGCGTGTAACAGGCAAACCCAGCTTCGCTCCTCACTTTTCTGTCTGGAAAGCGCTTAATTATGGTCATTTCACTTCGCAAATGAAAACATGCGGTGGGCGGGGTTGACCCCGGCCGACCCCGCCCACAGCCAACCCCGCACCGTTCCATGTGCCGCAGCGAGGGACTTCTCGGTTGCCTTACAATTGTACACTGAATCAACTTCTTTGTTTTTTTGGCTGTTGCGATATGCGTTGCCGGTTTTGCTAACGTTCTACGTTTGGTATAAAGTAGACTGGGCGGCAGGTAGCTTAGTGGTTAAGAGCGTTGTGCCAGTAACCGAAAGGTCGCTGGTTCTAATCCCCGAGCCAACTAGGTGAAAAATCTGTCGATGTGCCCTTGAGCAAGGCACTTAACCCTAGTTGCTCTGGATAAGAGCATCTGCTAAATAATGTAAATGTAAGATCACAGGGTGGCCCATACCATATTATCTGTGATCAGTGTTTTGTGAGATCACAAGACTGCCCTGGAACATCAAGAGCCCAGGAAATATGAAGTGAGACTTCCAATAATTGATTTAAGCTTTCAGATGGAAGAATTCAATAATGTGGTCTTCGACTTCATTATGGCTGGCGATGCTATTTAGAAACTTCAAAAAGAGGAGAACTTGGTCTGTGTCTCAAATGGCACCCAATTCCCTATATAGTGCAATAGTTTTAATCAGAAGTGCACTAAATAGGGAATGCCATTTGGGACGAAGCCTTGGAGACATAGCGAACAAAGCAGATCAACGTACTGAAAGCGACAGGAGAGAACACAGCATAACAAAAGGAAAAACAACAAAGGGCAATACATTCGGTTTGTATCTTCCTCAAATTATCCTCAGCCACAGATCTCAAGTCTCTTTGACATGATACACTGAATGCACAAACTGGTTTAGGCGACAAATGTTATTTTCACGCCACCCACTGTATCTGATCTGTTTCCTTTAAAGGCTGTGGTTTATGGATTGAACTAGAACTAAACTTTGAATACAGGCATATTTATAAGATGCGAAAGAAGAGGCGCCTACCCACACACTTGCAAATGTTTCAACAAGCAAAAAGCAAACGAGGATAAACAGTATCTACAGTTGCAGTTGAAAGTCCAGGCAGAAGGATAGGATAGTGTATGCAAAGCCATTCTAGTTCATCTTGCACAATATCTTTCATATGCTGGTCAAATATGACCGGGCCTGCCAGGTGGATGCCCGGAGGGGGATACGTTGTTCGCTGCTCAGCACAGGACTACAGGACACTGGGCTTATTGACAGAGAACCTTTGTGTCCTTTTGGAAAACGGCATCAGGTCATCGCCTTACCCACCGAGCCCACGGCTCTACTGTCAGCTTCTGTATGCCTGGTGCAGACTACGACTTAACCACACACACACACACACACATGCACACACACACGCACACAGTCTCAGCATCACCACACTACTCAGATTGGATAGATATAGGCACATTCCTGAAGGTTAATCTAAAAGTCAAATTAGTCATATTAGCCTTAAAAGCACCCAAAACATAATAATTTCCTTTTTTTTTTTATCCTTCTGAATTTTTTTGACTTTGTCAAGCAACTACTTACCGACAAAATATGATAATTAACCATGATTTCTGTGTTAATATGGAGGACTGAGAAATAATCTATTTTATGTACTAGGTAGGGGTGCGTGGCTAAGCTGAAAATATGGACTCAATAGTAAACTTTGTGATAAAGGCACCAAATTTGGCACAGAGGTAGATGTATGTACCCTGTAAAGATATAGATGTGGAGCCACCCCACATTTGGCCCCTGGGGGGCGTGGCAGCCACTATAATCACACAGTCTCCTCTGAACAGTTGATGTTGAGATGTGTTTGAGGCACAGTGCAGCGCAATTGGATTGTGAAGGATTAACTGCCTTGCTCAAGGGCACAATGGCAGGAGATGGTACATGGAATCAGAGATCAGTAGCCTTCCAGCTGCCAGTTCAGAACCATTCCCATTTTTGTGTCGCCCGGCACAGGGCTTGAACAAGCAACCTTCCTCCCCGATCTGTGTTCGTATTGTTCATGAGTTTCTAGTGGATAGACCATATGGTTCAGGAGAAAATAGCCTAATGAAAAAACATTGGATCAACAATAATGTCATTTGAAAGTAGCGTCTTCTATTATTGTATTTATTCACAACAGCCACTCACACAATCACCGTTTTCAGGAATATTGTTAACATTAAATGTCCTTTTCCCTCCTTGGCTCTCCTCTCTCCTCCACCACTACCTCTCTGATCCCTAACCCCCCGAGTAATAACAGATTAGAGTCCGGAAAACAACAAGGATTACAAGGAAGAAGGAAATTCTGGTTTTATGGAATGGAATCCTCGGAATCCATGAAATCGGCAGAATCCTTGAAAGAAAGGTATATGTGTGGGAAGTTGTGTGAAGGCGAAACGAGCGACGCCCCATCATACAGTGAGGGAAAAAAGTATTTGATCCCCTGCTGATTTTGTACGTTTGCCCACTGACAAAGAAATTATCAGTCTATAATTTTAATGGTAGGTTTATTTGAACAATGAGAGACAGAATAACAACAAAATAATCCAGAAAAACTAATGTCAAAAATGTTATAAATTGATTTGCATTTTAATGTGGGAAATAAGTATTTGACCCCCTCTCAATCAGAAAGATTTCTGGCTCCCAGGTGTCTTTTATACAGGTAACAAACTGAGATTAGGAGCACACTATTAAAGGGAGTGCTCCTAATCTCAGCTTGTTACCTGTATAAAAGACACTTATCCACAGAAGCAATCAATCAATCAGATTCCAAACTCTCCACCATGGCCAAGACCAAAGAGCTCTCCAAGGATGTCAGGGACAAGATTGTAGACCTACACAAGGCTGGAATGGGCTACAAGACCATCACCAAGCAGCTTGGTGAGAAGGTGACAACAGTTGGTGCGATTATTCGCAAATGGAAGAAACACAAAATAACACTCAATCTGCCTCGGCCTGGGGCTCCATGCAAGATCTCACCTCGTGGAGTTGCAATGATCATGAGAACGGTGAGGAATAAGCCCAGAACTACACGGGAGGATCTTGTCAATGATCTCAAGGCAGCTGGGACCATAGTCACCAAGAAAACAATTGGTAACACACTACGCCGTGAAGGACTGAAATCCTGCAGCGCCCACAAGGTCTCCCTGCTCAAGAAAGCACATATACAGGCCCGTCTTAAGTTTGCCAATGAACATCTGAATGATTCAGAGGAGAACTGGGTGAAAGTGTTGTGGTCAGATGAGACCAAAATCGAGCTCTTTGGCATCAACTCAACTCGCTGTGTTTGGAGGGGGGGGGAATGCTGCCTATGACCCCAAGAACACCATCCCCACCGTCAAACATGGAGGTGGAAACATTATGCTTTGGGGGTGTTTTTCTGCTAAGGGGACAGGACAACTTCACTTCATCAAAGGGACGATGGGCGGGGCCATGTACCGTCAAATCTTGGGTGAGAACCTCCTTCCCTCAACCAGGGCATTGAAAATGGGTCGTGTATGGGTATTCCAGCATGACAATGACCCAAAACACACGGCCAAGGCAACAAAGGAGTGGCTCAAGAATAAGCACATTAAGGTCCTGGAGTGGCCTAGCCAGTCTCCAGACCTTAATCCCATAGAAAATCTGTGGAGGGAGCTGAAGGTTCGAGTTGCCAAACGTCAGGCTCGATACCTTAATGACTTGGAGAAGATCTGCAAAGAGGAGTGGGACAAAATCCCTCCTGAGATGTGTGTAAACCTGGTGGCCAACTACAAGAAACGTCTGACCTCTGTGATTGCCAACAAGGGTTTTGCCACCAAGTACTAAGTCATGTTTTGCAGAGGGGTCAAATACTTATTTCCCTCATTAAAATTTAAATCAATTTATAACATTTTTGACATGCGTTTTTCTGGATTTTTTTGTTGTTATTCTGTCTCTCACTGTTCGAATAAACCTACCATTAAAATTATAGACTGATAATCAGTGGGCAAACGTACAAAATCAGCAGGGGATCAAATACTTTTTTCCCTCACTGTATATCCCTCCATTACAGTAGAGCTGAGTCTGCCCCTTCCTGGAAGAGAGAAACACTGTAAATCAGCAAACATAGTGGAATAACAAACAGCATGGGGATCAGAAAGCTTAAAACATACTGTAGGTCTGCTGGGGGACAAAATAAGTGCTTCAAGGACAAAGACCCTCAAGGACCATGGACCAAAGACTAAGAACCGCTTCAAGGCCCAAGACCCTCAAGGAACAAGGACCAAAGACTAAGAAGCGCTTCAATACCAAGACCCTCCTGAAGCGGTGTGACATCCAGCCTTTAAATCTGGAGAGCCTGGCAACCAACCCCCCATACCTGGCATTCCACCTGCCTCATGTGTCTCATGTGGCAAATCATC
Source organism: Coregonus lavaretus (assembly GCF_964263955.1). Lineage (NCBI taxonomy): Eukaryota > Metazoa > Chordata > Actinopteri > Salmoniformes > Salmonidae > Coregonus > Coregonus lavaretus. Next base: position 7,105 of record NW_028166743.1, read on the forward strand.
TGGGCCTCACATTGGCCTGTAAAGCCACATGCAATGACATAAACACAACCCCCCCACAATAACCTCATTTGGGAGCAACGTCATTATGAGAGAATGTTGAAAATGCTTCTAAGTTGAGAGAATGATTCAAATGCTGCTTCTTAGGAATAAGGGGTTGTCCTCATATACCGTACTTGGGTATGCTGAAATAAAGAGGCTGCTACTAGCTTTTTAAAGGGGCAATCTGGGATTCAAACAACAAGAAAGCGGGGACCCCACCACTTTTTTTAACACTAGAAAGTCTGAGCGAGTCATTTTGACTCTAAATGTATTTAAAATTGAAATACCTCTGTCATTTTGAAAGTCATGCCCCCCTCCATCCTTGACTTTTCTTAATAAGTCTATTTAACATACGTATGCTGTTAGAATCTCAATATCACAAACAGAGTTTGTGTTCTAAGCAGTTTTAAGAGGACATGTAATTATTTTCCCGGAGTGCCAAAAACTTACTTTTCAAATCCTGCTACAGAGTCACATGAAGGTAATACATTTAGATATCTATTTAGCAATACATTTAGATTTCTATATAGCACTAGAAAGAGCAGATTGAAGTTTCCAAAACACTTACCTTTGCCAAATAACTCAAAATATCACTTTTCCAAGAATAACTACTGTTCCATGCACTCCACACATTAACACGCGGCAACAGATAGAAAATGCTATTGTGTTATTTGAAATAATAAAATGTTTGTATTCTAATGATACCCAAGACCTTCCTAAACACAACCAAATAATTATTTTTCCAATAGCATTAATGAAATATATTTATTAGACTGTTAGAATATTGGAGTCAAAATGACTTCTCATTGGCAGGAAGGGGGGTCCAACAAGGCCAGACATTTCTACAACTGAGGGATGGGGCTGGAGAAATGTAACCACTCAAATTCATAGACAGAGCTATGGATGCAAGGCCTGACATCCATGAGATCTAAATGATTTTTTGAGTTTTAAGCAAGCTTTGAAGCAATACAGTGTTTGTTAGCAATTACATTGTTTACAGAAAATGAAGTGAAACAAGCTTATAGTTCAGCAGTTGAACTAAGCTCATGAGGCATTCATGAGTTGTATTCTTCAAGAATCAATGGCTATGTATCATGATTTAAAAGTAAGAAAATAATGGATGTATCAATCCCAGATTGCCACTTTAAAGCAGAGGAAATCATGTTTTCAAAAAAACATCAAAGACCATTTACTTTTTTTGTCTGGTAACTGTGCTCCGGAGTACTGCGTCCTCGGATGCCCATGACCTTGAATATTATTTTAAGCGAGTTTGTCAGTTCTCAGACGACCAACTTGAGTATCTTTACTTTTGTTCATGTCGTGAAGATGAACTTTTAAGAAAGAGACATGATCGCTGCACTAAGTGCAGCTGCAACCCAGACTTGGTAAAGGCACAGGTGCTCTCTCTCTCTCTCTCTCTCTCTCTCTCTCTCTCTCTCTCTCTCTCTCTCTCTCTCTCTCTCTCTCTCTTTCTCTCTCTCTCTATCACTCATGTGCGCGCATTTGTGCGTTTGCATGTGTCTGTGTTGGTGTGTGTGTTTACCCTGTTTGAATAGTTGCCATGCTTCAAACATTTTATAGAGAGAGCACATCTTGTGTTTTTGTACAAACGTTGAGCAACCATTATTAAGCAGCAATCCATTCACACTGTTTGACATTACCTCTTCTGGCACCATTATGTCGATGCTGTGACCAAAACATTTTGGTTCAATCTGTTGACAATCTGGGATGATATCAGACCATGTTCTAATCACAATGGCCTGTCGTTGTTGGGTGTACTACTAGTTTATCATGTCATCATAGTGTGATAGTTTTGTTTGTTGGTTTCGGGGACACACACACACACACACACACACACACACAGTAGATTAACATCCATAGTAGAACTGAACTGGCACTGTGGCATATGTGGAATCCCCTCAAAGAGAACTGTGCTCGATCCCTTTAACAGTTGCCAGATAAACATCCATGCTGTCAGATTTATAGAAGTCATGATGGATGACGGATTGCAGGGTTCAATAGGAGAGTTGCTTTACATTGAAGCTGGGGTTTCTTGCTGTGAAGCCGTTCCAGTCAGACACATGTTTTCCATCAAAACCAAATCTAAACTGTGTAGAAATTATAATGGATCTATATTCATACAGTTTTGACGGTCCAGCTCGCTAATAATCAATGGAACGATAGTTTGGGTCAGACTGTGGAAATGGGGCTGAAAGTAATAGTATTATTATAAAAGTTGTACGGTTGAACTAGATTGTACACTGAGTGTACAAAACATTAGGAACACCAGCTCTTTCCATGACATAGACTGACCAGGTGAATCCAGGTGAAAGCTATGATCCCTTATTGATGTCACCAATCAGTGTAGATGAAGGGGAGAAGACAGGTTAAAGAATGATTTTTAAGCCTTAAGACAGTTGAGATATGGATTGTGTATGTGTGCCATTCAGAGGGTGAATGGACAAGACAAAATATTTAAGTGCCTTTGAACAGAGTATGGTAGTAGGTGCCAGGTGCACAGCTTTGAGTGTGTCAAGAACTGCAACGCTGCTCACGCTCAACAGTTTCATTTACATTTTATAATTTAGCAGATGCTCTTATCCAGAGCGACGTACAGTTAGTGAGTGCATACATTTTTCATACAGGCCTCCCGTGGGAATCGAACCCACAACCCTGGCGTTGAAAATGCCATGCTCTACCAACTGAGCTACACGGGGCCTTGTGTATCAAGAATGGTCCACCACACAAAGGACATCCAGCCAACTTGACACAACTGTGGAAAGCGTTGGAGTCAACATGGGCCAGCATCCCTGTGGAACGGTTGACACCTTGTAGAGTCCATGCCCTGACGAATTAAGACTGTTCTGTGGGCAAAAGTGGGTAAGCTGGCCTTTTGCTTGATTGTTTAGTTTGACCTCATAGAGAGTACTATTAGAAACCAAAACCATTATGCCACCCCAGGATTAGGCAGCACAAGGAGCTCCACCATTATGGCACAACGTTGATGGGATTTGGGTCTACAGAATGGCATGAAGTGAGGGTACAACACTCATTTTTCCTTGTCACTGGGAATTCCAGAAGTCTCACATTGACTGCAAGTGTGTGTGTATACAACCTGACACTGGCTCTGCCATCAAGGAGTGGAATCGGCTGAGGAGAAAAGGACTGAACGTCGCCTGGCAAAACGACAGAGACGAAAGATGACCATGGCTGCCCTGGCCTCAGCGGGACAGGCCTTTGTGTGCTCTGGATTTTGAATGGGAATCAATTGTTTGGTCCCCACAAGGACACAAAAATAACTGTGTGTGTGGTAGCAAGACACCGGGCAGGTGTATGTATGTGAGGTTACTTAGTGTTGACCTTAGGGTCAGTATGGCCCACCAGACAAATAGAGGCCCTAGGGTCATGTGCAGTCTTATATCACAGGTGTGAAACACCTATAGAAACACCACGTCAGCATGTGTGTGTGTTGCAGTAAGGCACCGGATAGGGTCAGTATGGTTCTACCAATTAGACCTGTGGGATGATTTGGGAGTGCAGATAGAGAGAGGATGGGGGGCACAGGTTTGAATAAGAAAAGGAGAGCCGCACGTTCTAGGAGCTCCGATGCAATCATTTAATAACCAACGTTTACCCTGATGAAGACAGCTTGTCTGTCGAAACGTTGGCTATTAAATTATTGCATCTGAGCTCCTAGAGTGAGCGGCTCTGCTTTTATTTTTCAAGTGTTCTACTCCGCTAGCCAAAACCTCACCTAAACAGGGGTGTGTTTCATTCGCCTCCAGATTAATTGGTACAGGTTACCAAAACAGTCGAAAATATGTTTTTCTAAATGTTCCCCCCGCCCCCTTCCTGTCCTCCTCTCTGTGTGTTTGTGTGTCTCGTCTGGCTTAATGGCGCTATTTACATGTACAAGAGCCTGGCAGAGGGAGTGGTGCTGGGACAGAACAGAAGAGAGGAGAAGAACAGAGGGAAGAGGAGAAGAGGAAAGTGAATGCCCAGAGGAGAGAAAAGGGCCCACTAATAAACCACTGCAGCCTCCTCCTGGACTCTTTCACAACACCGCAACCTCCCTCCCTACCTTCCTCCACCATCCCCTCTTCCCTCCCTCCCTTGCTCCAGCCACCACCAGTGCTGTTGCAGTTAGTTATTTTCCAGCGAGTTGGCAGAACTCTGGCTTAACAACCTCTCTCTCAAGGATCATTTCATAATATCAAAGAGTTGACACTGGCATCCAAAACAGCTCACTGGTATTTTGCCACAGCTCAAAAGACCTCAATCCACCAGGCAGGCTGTGTGATTATCAGTAAACAACTTTATTAGGTTCTTTAAAAGGTGGCTGTTTTTGTTTCAGATTGTTGTACGTGCCAGGGTATTTATTTGAGGGTTACTGCTCTGAAGCCAGAAGTACATGGACATGCTGTACAGTAACATAACACAGTGGGTGTCTGGGTCTGGCTGAGAAATAGATGTTTGATGGTTCTCTGCAGGGTCACTGAATGTGGGCCAGACATCTTGAAGACCATAAAGTCTATAGGACGGGATTTATGTGCTTCATAATCTGTCTGTCTCTCTCTTTTTGTCTCTCTCTCTCTCTCTTTCTTTTTGTCTCTCTCTCTCTCTCTTTCTCTCTCTCTCTCTCTTTTTCTCTTTCTCTTTCTCTCTCTCTCTCTCTCTTTCTCTCTCTCTCTCTCTTTTTGTCTCTCTCTCTCTCTTTTTGTCTCTCTCTCTCTCTTTTTGTCTCTCTCTCTCTCTTTTTGTCTCTCTCTCTCTCTCTCTCTCTCTCTCTCTCTCTCTCTCTCTCTCTCTCTCTCTCTCTCTCTCTCTCTCTCTCTCTCTCTCTCTCTCTCTCTCTTTCTCTCTCTCTCTCTCTTTCCTTTTGTATGTATGATAAAGTATTATTTTTGGTGGTAGAATTAGGTATATTGTATTTCTTGTTGTAATTGCCCTGGTTTTGGTGGGGATGGCGACCCACATGGGGACGCCGTCCCTGTCACATCGGCACAGCTTCAGGTGTGTTACTGAAGCTACTGTCACTGTGGAGGAGTTTATGGTCGCTGTAGGAGAGAATGTAGGCTATGAAAATGTTGCTTATGTGTCGCGGATGAATAAAGCGATGGTGGTTTTTATTAAATAGAGCGTCTTGTCGATCGGATGGTTGAGCATGGCTTACTTCTTAAAAAGTATGTTTATTCAAGTTACCCAGCTTTTTTCTCCATCAATAAGGGTTACGATTTCGATTGTACCGCCGTTTATCCCCAATGAGCTATTGGAGCGCGAGTTATTGCGGTTTGGGAAGTTTGCAAGTTCAATTAAAACTGTCCCGCTGGGTTGCAAACACCCGGCTCTGAAACAGGTGATGTCGTTTCGGCTACAGGTGTTTATGTTTTTGGACTCACCGGAGCAGACTTTGGAGTTATCGTTTAAAGTCAAGTATGACAACAGATTGTATAAGGCGTATGCTAGTACGGGTAGTCAACAGTGTTTTGAGTGTAGGGATGTTGGCCATAAGCGACATGCTTGCCCGAAAAGAGAGAAGGCAGAGGGTCCTCGTAACACCTGTGCCCACTGATGTAGTGAGAGGTGGGCCGACAGTGGTTGAGCAGCCACAAGTATCTGTTGCTGAGGAACACGTTGTTTGTGTTGAGTGTACTGAGTTGCAGCTTGTACTAGAGGGGAACATGGCGTCTGATATGCAGAATAAAAATATTGTTGTAGGAGGTAAGGATGGATCTGAGGAGCCATTTCCCCAGACTGGTGAGGAGATGCCCAGTACCAATAATGGGGTACAGGAGGGGGTTCAGGTGGAGCTAGTCTCCCGGGTAGTGGAGGAGATGTCCATTACGAGTAATGGGGTACAGGAGGGGGTTCAGGTGGGGCTAGTCTCCCAGGCAGTGGAGGAGATGCCCGGTACGAGTGATGGGGTGCAAGTAGGGAGTGTTGAGAGGGATGTGGCAGAGGGGAGTAAGGAGGAGGATCAGGAGAAGGATATGGACATTTCTGATATCCCTGTTGATATGATAGCAGCTGGCGATGACTCAATTTACAATATAGATGAGGTAAATGGGTTCCTGGACCAGACTTTTGGGAAATCTGTTAAATTGGCAGATTTTTTTGATGTTGATAAATTTGTGAGGTCAGCTGTGGTGTTACAGAAGATGGTGGGGTTAGACCAGTTGAGTGTGAAGAAGCGTTTCCGCTTGAGGAAATGTGTTACTGCTGTCACGGCAGCAAAAGGTAGTGGGAAACGTGGTAAGGTTAAGAGAAAATTAAAACAATGATGATTATCATGCCTCATAGGGTGCTTTTCTCTCTTTGTCTGGTTTCTTTGTGGTTTCTTCTGTTTTTCCTTTCTCTTTTCTATATGGAGGTACTAAGGGTAGGTTCTCTCAATATTAATGGGGGAAGGGACAGGAATAAGAGGGCTTTGGTATTAGAATAAATAAAACAGAAAAAGCTTAATTTGTTTTTCTACAGGAGATGCATACTGATGAGGCTAATGAGGTTGACTGGGGTATGTGGTGGGATGGGCAGCATATACTCAGTCATGGTACTAATTTCAGTGCTGGGGTGGCAATTTTGTTTTCCTCAGGCTTAGGGGTGACTGTGGTATTTACAACAGAGATTGTCAAGGGTTGGGTTTTATTGGTCAAGGCGGATGTTATGTTTTTTTAAATGTATATATATATTTGTATGTTTATGCTCCTAATGAGGGCGGCAGGTAGCTTAGTAGTTAAGAGCATTGTGCCAGTAACCGAAAGGTCGCTGGTTCTAATCCCCGAGCAGATTAGGTGAAAAATCAGTCGATGTGCCCTTGAGCAAGGCACTTAACCCTAATTGCTCCTGTAAGTCGCTCTGGATAAGAGTGTCTGCTAAATGACGTAAAATGTACAGAGCATATTGCTGTATTTGATCAAATAAAGGAAACCTTAAGACAGTGTGACCCAGTGTATGGTTTTAGGGGGGGACTGGAACTGTACAGTGGATTTTACTGTTGATCGCACTGCTGAAGAACCTCACCTTCGGTCAGCAATTTGCCTGCCTGGTCTATTAACTGAGTTTGAGCTTTCTGATGTGTGGAGAGTAAGAAATGCAAAAGTTAGACAGTACACATGGCTAAAAGTTAATGAAGGTCGTGTCAGTGCAGCAAGGTTAGACAGGTTGAATGTATCTGAGCACTACTGTGGTAGGGTTGTAAGGTGTGACATTACTCCTGTTTTTCTGATCACCATATGGCTACTGTTGATATTCACTTGTCCTGTCCACGAAGGTCATCACCTTATTGGTATTTTAATGTTAAGTTATTACATGACGCGATGTTTTATAAATTGTTTTAGTTGTTTTGGGGAAAATGTAGGGTTATTAAATGGAATTTTGAGTCCTTGAGACAATGGTGGGAGGTTGGGAAGGCCCAAATACGTGTGTTTTGTCAACAGTATACTGCTCTGTCTAGTATTGAAGTTAAAGAGACTATCAGGGCCCTTGAACAGGACATCAAATCTATTGAATTGAAGTTGCTCACTCAGAATGACCCTAAACTAGTCATGAACTTACAGGACAAGAGACATGAACTGGGGTCATTTTTACATGAAAGAGTGAAGGGTGCCTTGATTAGATCTCGCTTTGCTACCCTCAAGGATATGGATGCTCCTAGCGTTAGTTATTTTTTTTTAAACCTAGGGCAGTCGACATTGCAACGCAAACAGCTGGTCTGCCTTCGTCTCCCTGATGGGAAGGTGACCACGGATGACGGTGAGATGTGCCAACATGCCGTGGACTTCTACTCTGCCCTCTATAAGACGGAGGATTGTGATCCTCTGTGTGCTGAACAGTTGTTACATGGACTTCCTCAATTGGGCGCTGAGCAGAGAGCTGCTTTGGACTCTGACATTACTCTGCAGGAGCTGTCCACTGCAGTTATGCAGCTCACATCAGGCTGAGCCCCTGGCGTCGATGGTTTACCATCTGATTTCTATAAGCACTTTTGGGGGTCTATTGGGGGGACTTTTATGAAATGGTGTGTAAATCTTTTCATGAGAGTTCTCTTCCTGTATCTTGTCAACGTGCTGTGCTTTCGTTGTTGCCAAAAAAGTGGGATTTGGCTCTTTTGAAAAACTGCCGACCTGTTGAATTGCTGTGTGCAGAATATAAAATTATATCTAAGTCTCTCTCAAACAGATTGAAAGAATATCTCAGGCTGTTGATCCACAAGGACCAGTCTTACCGTGTATATGACTGCTCTATTGTTGAATACTTGTTTCTAATAAGAGATGTTTGTAAACTGTCTGATGTGAATGTGGGTTTGCTTTCTTTGGATCAGGAGAAGGCTTTTGACCATGTGGACCACCAGTACTTGTTCGAAACAATCAAAGCATTTGCATTTGGGGATGTTTTTTTTGTCTTGGCTGAGTTTACTGTATGCTGGGGCCTCATGTATAGTGAAGGTGGGGGGTGGTTTGAGCTGCCCCATCCCCATCCATTGGGTTATTTGGCAGGGATGACCAATTTCAGGACAGTTATATTGTCTGGCAATTGAGCGAGGCTTACTGGTTTCTCTGTGCCAGGGGTTATGAAGGGTCCCACGATAGCACTGTCTGCGTATGCAGATGACGTGACAGTTTTTATTACAGGGGGTGAGGATGTTAAAGTTCTCTCAAACACTCTAAAGGTGTATGAGGGGGCCTCCTCAGCTAGAGTTAATTGGGAAAAGAGTGAATCGCTGTGGGCAGGTCAGCATCAGATAGGGTCCCCTCTACGGTTACCAGGGGGGCTTCAGTGGGGCAGAGATGGGATGAAGACTTTGCATTTTTTTCTAGGATCTGTTGTCATTCAAAAATAAAACTGGGAGGGTGTAGTGGAAAAGGTGTCTGGCAGATTGTCTAGGTGGAAATGGTTGCTACCCCAGCTATCTTATAGGGGAAGGGTGCTGGTAGCCAATAACCTAGCCGTCTCTACCCTGTGGCACAGACTAATGATTCTACAGCCACCCCCCCGGTGGTACAAGAGCTTCAGAGGACCCTTGTCAATTTATTCTGGTCAACATTGGATTAAAGCTGCAGCCCTGTACCTGCCACTGCACGAGGGTGGGCAAGGCCTGGTGGACATTTCTTCTAGGATCATGGTTTTCCAGCTTCAAGCAGCCCAGAGACTGTTGTACAGTGATGGTTCTAGCTGGGTCGATACAGCCTACACATTGATGAGGAGAGCGGGCTGTTTGGGCTTAGATAAGCACCTTTTCCTCTTAAAGCTAGAGGGGGGTGATTTGTCTGGCCTGACTCCATTCTATGAGTCTCTCATGCAGGCTTGGAGAGTTTTCGACATGTCCCGTAAGGCCGGCACGCCACCAGGGATGTGGCTTTTTGAAGAGCCTCTTTTTTACAACACTGTCATCCAGTCCCGTGCTATGGGTTCAGCCAGCCTACGTTCATGCCTGTTAGGTGTGGGGTGTACCAAGCTGGGTCATCTGATGCGGAGCAGGATCAGATCGTTGGAGGAGCTGGGAGAAAGAGCGAGGATCCGATCATCTCGCCTACTGAGGAAGGTCGTAGCTGAGATCTGCGATTCCTTGCCAGTACTTCATCAGCAGTATGTGACTGATACTTCCAATTCTGATCGGTGGGCGGAGGGTCTGGATTATGTGTTCCCTGCGCTGAATGTTAGTGCTGCGGCAGGGGCATTAGAGGTGGACATGGGGATGCTGCTTTCCTTCGATACCCCGGAGCTGGGGGAGTTCAAGGCGGTGGGAAAGAAGGTCATGTACATAATATGTGTAAAAGTGTCCCGTGCTTCTTCCCTGGAAGGGGTAAAATCGACGAGGAGGGCAGGTGTATTTGGTCCAGGTGCCTCCCCAAAAGGCTGTTGGCGGTCTTTATATAAACTGCCTATTGATAAGAGGACAGCTGACCTCCAATGGAGGATAATACATGGAGCTATAGCCACCAACATGCATCTTTTACACCTGGATCTTACTGTTGGGGAGGGGTGTCCATTCTGTGCTGAGTCTGAAACTCTGGCACATCTGTTTTTACAGTGTCCCAGGTTGGTCGGGATGATTGACCTGATCACTAGTTGGTTCTCAGCTCTGGGAGAGGTTTTCTCTTCCCAACTGTTTTTTATTTGTCCCAAAGTACAGGTTTAGTTGAAGGGGTGTAGTTCTCTTACTTAACTTTGTGTAAGGGGCAGCTAAATTAGCATTCGGGGACATGGGTCTGTGGACGTGGTGGGCATGCTGGAGGGGATGTTGGCCACGAGACTGAGGGTTGAGTTTGCCTATTACAAACAGGTTAATAACATTGGGCTGTTTATGAGCATATGGGGTATTCAGAGGTTGTTGTGTTAAGTTACTCTGGAGGATGATCTGGTGTTGTGTTTTTAATTGATGTTTTTGTTTGTTTGAGTGTTTATTGTGCTGTGGGTTCCCAGACCCAGTAAAGTCTCTCTCTCTCTCTCTCTCTCTCTCTCTCTCTCTCTCTCTCTCTCTCTCTCTCTCTCTCTCTCTCTCTCTCTCTCTCTCTCTCTCTCTCTCTCTCTCTCTCTCTCTCTCTCTCTCTCTCTCAACCCTTTAACAAATAATTTACGAAAGTTACATTAGTAATCAATTGGCTTACAATGTAATTTCCCTTGATTTCAATTGAGTAACCGTCACACCAAATGATGGAATCCTCAGATTTATGACATACTAAAAGGGTGTTATTAGCAAATAATTTTATTTAATATAGACCCCTCCCCCTATAACTACAGCCTATATCAATTAGCATTCTAGCTAACAACTGCTGCATCCAAAATAGTTATTTTGCAAAGAGCACAACCAAATATAATTTTAGCAATTGTTCAAGCACGATTGGAAAATGGTCTATAGTTGTGCGGCGCCCCTGGAGTGGAGCAAATTAGGGTTAAGTGCCTTGCTCAACGGCACATCAAACATTTTTCACCTGGTCAGCTCAGGTATTCGAACCAGTGACCTTTCTCTTACTGTTCCAATGCTCTAACCGCTAGGTTAACTGCCACCATATATAGCTAAAGTGTGCTTTTCCCATTTGAAACGAGACAAATAAGGTTTATCACCAGATAATGTTTTTCTGTTAACCATTGACATGTGAAAAGTGAAAGGTATTGTCAGGTTAACATATGGAGGTCTTGTATGTAGCCTTTTAAGTGCTGCTTTTCACTTTCTTTAACAAGCTAGGTAAGGTTTATCACCAGATAATGTAGTTTTGTTAAACAGTGACGTGAGTGAAAGGTATTGTTAGGTTAAACTTAGTCAGCAAACAACCATACTGTACAGTATGTTAACATATCCCACTGTGCACAAATTGGTCGAATAAACGTCATAAAAAAAAAAGAAACTTTTCACCTAAATCCAATGACATGGTTATATGTTTTGTTAATTTCACTTTGAATTCACGTTAGTTGGTAACTCAATCAAATGTAAATAAAAACTACAGACGTTGAACTGACATCTGTACCAAGCAGGATGAAGGTCTCGTATGTAGCCTGTAAAGTGTGATAGGGTTTATCACCAGATAGTGTGTTTCTGTTAAACAGTGACAAGAGTGAAAGGTCTTTTAAGGTTAAGGCTATATCACCCAGCCCCTGAGAAACATATAACCGGCCTATTCATGTAATGCACATGCAGTACAGATGTAGGATCTTAATTTGTCCAGTTTCGTTGCAGGAGTGAAATACTTTATTCCTACAGCAGGATAATTTGATTATTCAAGAAAAGTGATACTTTCTTAAAGGAAATGAGTTCTGATAGGCTACAGTAGGTTATAATTTACAGTGGGGAAAAAAAGTTTTTAGTCAGCCACCAATTGTGCAAGTTCTCCCACTTAAAAAGATGAGAGAGGCCTGTAATTTTCATCATAGGTACACATCAAACAATGACAGACAAAATGAGGGAAAAAAATCCAGAAAATCACATTGTAGGATTTTTTATGAATTTATTTGCAAATTACGGTGGAAAATAAGTATTTGGTCAATAACAAAAGTTTCTCAATACTTTGTTATATACCCTTTGTTGGCAATGACGCAGGTCAAACGTTTTCTGTAAGTCTTCACAAGGTTTTCACACACTGTTGCTGGTATTTTGGCCCATTCCTCCATGCAGACCTCCTCTAGAGCAGTGATGTTTTGGGGCTGTCGCTGGGCAACACGGACTTTCAACTCCCTCCAAAGATTTTCTATGGGGTTGAGATCTGGAGACTGGCTAGGCCACTCCAGGACCTTGAAATGCTTCTTACGAAGCCACTCCTTCGTTGCCCGGGCGGTGTGTTTGGGATCATTGTCATGCTGAAAGACCCAGCCACGTTTCATCTTCAATGCCCTTGCTGATGGAAGGAGGTTTTCACTCAAAATCTCACGATACATGGCCCCATTCATTCTTTCCTTTACACGGATCAGTCGTCCTGGTCCCTTTGCAGAAAAACAGCCCCAAAGCATGATGTTTCCACCCCCAAGCTTCACAGTAGGTATGGTGTTCTTTGGATGCAACTCAGCATTCTTTGTCCTCCAAACACGACGAGTTGAGTTTTTACCAAAAAGTTCTATTTTGGTTTCATCTGACCATATGACATTCTCCCAATCCTCTTCTGGATCATCCAAATGCACTCTAGCAAACTTCAGACGGGCCTGGAAATGTACTGGCTTAAGCAGGGGGACACGTCTGGCACTGCAGGATTTGAGTCCCTGGCGGCGTAGTGTGTTACTGATGGTAGACTTTGTTACTTTGGTCCCAGCTCTCTGCAGGTCATTCACTAGGTCCCCCCGTGTGGTTCTGGGATTTTTGCTCACCGTTCTTGTGATCATTTTGACCCCACGGGGTGAGATCTTGCGTGGAGCCCCAGATCGAGGGAGATTATCAGTGGTCTTGTATGTCTTCCATTTCCTAATAATTGCTCCCACAGTTGATTTCTTCAAACCAAGCTGCTTACCTATTGCAGATTCAGTCTTCCCAGCCTGGTGCAGGTCTACAATTTTGTTTCTGGTGTCCTTTGACAGCTCTTTGGTCTTGGCCATAGTGGAGTTTGGAGTGTGACTGTTTGAGGTTGTGGACAGGTGTCTTTTATACTGATAACAAGTTTCAAACAGGTGCCATTAATACAGGTAACGAGTGGAGGACAGAGGAGCCTCTTAAAGAAGAAGTTACAGGTCTGTGAGAGCCAGAAATCTTGCTTGTTTGTGGGTGACCAAATACTTATTTTCCACCATAATTTGCAAATAAATTCATAAAAAATCCTACAATGTGATTTTCTGGAGAAAAAAAATCTACATTTGTCTGTCATAGTTGACGTTATTACAGGCCTCTCTCATCTTTTTAAGTGGGAGAACTTGCACAATTGGTGTAAATCACGAGGCTCATTTGAATTTCCAGCGGCGTAGAGTGATAAAAATAAGATACTACATGTGTAGGCCTACAGTGACTTGCGAAAGTATTCACCCCCCTTGGCATTTTTCCTATTTTGTTGCCTTACAACCTGGAATTAAAATTGATTTTTGGGGGGTTTGTATCATTTCATTTACACAACATGCCTACCACTTTGAAGATGCAAAATATTTTTTCTTGTGAAACAAACAAGAAATAAGACAAAAAAACAGAAAACTTGAGCGTGCACAACTATTCACCCCAACCCTGATCTGTTCTTCTCCACAACTTTGTCCCTGACCTGTTTGGAGAGCTCCTTGGTCTTCATGGTGCCGCTTGCTTGGTGGTGCCCCTTGCTTAGTGGTGTTGCAGACTCTGGGGCCTTTCAGAACAGGTGTATATATACTGAGATCATGTGACAGATCATGTGACACTTAAATAAAGTCCACCTGTGTGCAACTAACTAATTATGTGACTTCTGAAGGTAATTGGTTGCACCAGATCTTATTTAGGGGCTTCATAGCAAAGGGGGTGAATACATAATACCACTTTTCCGTTTTATTTTTTTGAATTTTTTTGAAACAAGTTATTTCTTTCTTCACTTCACCAATTTGGACTATTTTGTGTATGTCCATTACATGAAATCCAACTAAAAATCCATTTAAATTACAGGTTGTAATGCAACAAAACAGGAAAACCGCCAAGCGGGGGGGAGGGGGTGAATAGCAAGGCACTGTACATGATACCCTTGTATCCAAACTGGAAATCACCTTTGCTTGTTATGAGATATTTGTATTGCTATAGGTTTCATTATGCCAATCAAACTTGATGGCATGAAAGATTACACGTTTTCTGTGTTAGCGTCATTGTGATGGGTGCCTCAGTTTGCTGTAGCAGGTCACATACAGTATTATGGTAAGGTCTATAGAGTGAATCATTTCACTTTTTAACAAGTAAAATAAGGTACAGTATAACTCCAGACAAAAAGTGTCATCTGAGGAGTGGAATGTGTTGTTAGGTTAAGCCTAGATTACACGTGCACACCATGCCATACCCTGTGTGAGGTGTGAGGGTTAACCCATAGATAATACAGTGTGTGTCCTATGTGGGTGAACCCATGGTGAAACGTATGTCTCTCTGGGAGTGGAGCACAGCAGAGTGCAGTGAACAGCAGGGATTCGGGAGAATAAGAGGCACACAGGCTTAATGATTAAGGGAAAGTACATGGCTTATCTAAGCTTTTCTGTGTATGTGTGTGTGTGCGTGTGTGTGTGCGTGTGCGTGCGTGCGTGCGTGCATAAATGAGATAAGCTTGTCCCATGCCCCGGCGTGCCCCACCTTCTCAATGTCCCCTAACACGCAGAGTAATAGTGGCCTTTTTGAAGACTTCAAACAAATACAACTTTTTAAAGGGTTTCCCATATTACTTTCATGATAGAATGTCCTGTAAGTTTGGATATCAATCGATTAGTCTGTTCCCCAAAAATAATAAACACATTGGTGTGGCTGGCTTCCGGGTTAAGCGAGCAGTGCGGCTTGGCATGGTCGTGTTTTGGAGGACTCATGGCTCTCGATCTTCAACTCTCCCGAGTCCGTACGGGAGTTGCAGCGATGTGACAAGACTGTAATTACCAATTGGATATCACGAAATTCTGGAGAAAATGGGGTAAAAAGTACACCAAAAAAGTAATAATAATAAACAAAGCTATCACACTATAATGACATGATAAAAACTAGTACAAAGACCATTGTGATTAGAACATGGTCTGATATCATCCCAGATTGTCAGCAGATTGTGCAAAAGTGTTTTGGTCACAGCATCCACATAATGGTGCCAGAAGAGGTTATGTCAAACAGTGGGTATGTTTTGCTGCTTAATAATGGTTGCTCAACATTTGTACAAAAATACAAGATGTGTTCTCTCTGAGGTTGTTGAAGCATGGCAACTGTTCAAACGGGGTAGCCCTACCAACAACAGACACACGCAAACACACCCTGAAATCAAAAACACCCCTTGTAGGCCTATAGAAACGAATGTACAGTACTGTACTTTTGGAGTCTTTATATACTCACTAGCCCACTAACCCACCCACTCACTCACACAAGCAAACTAGTACAGACTTTGACACATTATTTTATTAGAATCCTAAGCTTAATAATAGACAAACACATACAGTACGCATACGCATCCTCTGAAACGAGAGACACCCTTGCAAACTCTGACACATTTACAGACCTAAAGAGGAAGAACACACTCTCACTCATTCACTCACATTACAGAGACTCCAGTGGGGTATCACGACACACACTATAAAGGCTGACATTTTGGCAGTGCGTCAAGAGGAAACTCCGGTGGCATCGTTGGGCATGCTGCCCACTCTAATCTCACTGTCAAACCACCGCTCGATTTGTTACACAAACACACCTCAGATGAACCTTACAGAGCTTACACTCATTTATAACCTGTGCTACTGTTACTCATCACACTTGTAATAAAGCGGAGACCGATATAAATGTAGAGGTTTATCCATGAATGCTTATGTAGGCCTGGGGTTTGCATTTAGTAGAATAACTGCTGTCTCCACTTCTTGGAATTAGTTTAGATGTGGGTTTCTGCTAGTTAGCTGATTAATTGCCTTCCCCATTTCTTGATTGATGCAATTGCATAATAACTGAACCACAACACAAATCTTGATACAAACAAGAGTCTACATGGCTCTAAATGGGATTCATGATGGCCTGTGGTATTCTGTTGTAACTTCTCTTTCCTTTCACTTCCATGTCCCTACATGTCTTATGAAGGAGGTAGAGTTGACTTGTAGTTAAACGGTAATGAAACATCATGACCATATTCACATCTGGTATCAAAATGCATGCTGGGACTGGATTTGTATTCCTCTTTGTGTAAACAAATCCAAATTAACTTCCAACTGCTTTACCCACTGAATGGTACAGGTGAGACCCACTGAATGGTATACTGTAGGTGAGGCCCACTGAATAGTATACTGTAGGTGAGGCCCACTGTCTTCCATGTGCTCCAAATCTCCAAAGCATTGTATTAAACCTTTTTATATTGTCCGATCTCATCTCTGATTCATACTCGTCACGTGAATAATTAAGTTCCCAACACTATAAGGTGACTTATTTTATTTATTTTTTTATTAATTAGTAAGGTCTTTTTAGACAGACACCCAGCCAGCCACAGCCAGATATGCAGCCAGGCAGCTCTAGATGTACATGTATGTGCCTAACAGTGCTGTTCCGTACAGTGGTCTGAAAAGTGGGTCAGCGAGGCCTCTGTCACACTGCTTTCCTAAATAGATTACACAGGGCCTGAAGGCGTGATACTGTTTTAACGGCCAATTATCACTCAGCAATTACGGGCCCCTACTTGAGAGCCTGACTACCAGGAACAGCTCTTTAAATGGCCCCTGGTATTCTATTCCCGGGCAGTGGGATAATCCCACACCATTTCTCCGCCTGGCATATTTATAGTAGGAGCGAGTGTGTGGGTTATTTTCCCATACCTGATTAAGATTATGTAGTCAGGGAGTTTTATATACAGCTACTGTCTGGGACTTGGTTCTTCTCTCATTGGGTAGCTTAAGCAACTTCCTAGAGGGATTTATCTCTCAGTTAAAGCAATGATATCACGTGGTGCTATATGGAGTAACACTAAGTAATACTAAGTAATACTAAGTAATACTTAGTAATACTTAGTAAACTTAACTGATGAACCAGTAAACTCAAGTAATTCACCTTTTAAAAACAGTCTTGCACAACTTAATGGTTACTATCTGTTTGCTGTCTTTTCACACCCATAATTCTATTGATTAATTACCAGGCTTTAGATGTTTCGTAATTGCAGCTATTAGCAAATAAACACAAGTTACGATTTTATGCATTAATTCTTCTATATTTGCATGAGTAATATGATCAATTCTCTTATGACACAGGGTAGTAAATGGGCTTATATATAGGCTTATATGTCAGTAGTGTTGCTACAATTAAACGTGACATGGTTCAAGGCTAGCTCTTTGTTATGGAAGCATTATTTAATATAGACATTCTTCTTACTGTCAATGGCATGGTCTCATAATCTCACCTGAATCCCAAATGGCACCGTATTCCCTATTTAGTGTGCTACTTTTGACCAGGTGCTATTGGGCTCTGGTCAAAAGTAGTGCACTACATATGATTTTTTAAATGTATTTTTAATTTAACCTTTATTTAACCAGGTAAGCCAGTTGAGAACAAGTTCTTATTTACAACTGCGACCTGGCCAAGATAAAGCAAAGCAGTGCGATAAAAACAACAACATAGAGTTACATATGGGGTAAAACAAAACATAAAGTCCAAAATACAACAGAAAATATATATACAGTGTGTGCAAATGTAGCAAGTTATGGAGGTAAGGCAATAAATAGGCTATAGTGCTAAATAATTAAAAATGAGTATTAACACTGGAATGATAGATGTGCAAGAGATGATGTGCAAATAGAGATACTGGGGTGCAAATGAGCAAAATAAATAACAATATGGGGATGTGGTAGTTGGGTGGGCTAATTTCAGATGGGCTGTGTACAGGTGCAGTGATCGGTAAGGTGCTCTGACAACTGATGCTTAAAGTTAGTGAGGGAGATAAGTGTCTCCATTTGGGATGTAACCCATCTGCTGCAAAGTCCTTATGAAGAAAATAAATCAATGCGAAAAATCCACAATGGGAAAAACATTGCTGCTGAGCAGTAAAAAACAACTTGACCCATTTTAGATGCTGAGTAAACATTAGCCTGAGTGAGTGGTGTAGAGATCTCTCCATCTATCCTGGAAGAACAGGTGAGTTTGTATGGGATTGTCTCTCAACATTCAAATCTATTGTTAGAGATGTATGAAGTCATTGTTTTCTGTTAAGTTTATATAATAAGAATAGATTGTCTGTACACTATAATAAGAATAGATTGTCTGTACAATATAATTAGAATAGATTGTGTGTATAATATAATAAGAATAGATTGTCTGTACACTATAATAAGAATAGATTGTCTGTACAATATAATTAGAATAGATTGTGTGTATAATATAATAAGAATAGATTGTCTGTATAATATAATAAGAATAGATTGTCTGTATAATATAATAAGAATAGATTGTCTGTATAATATAATAAGAATAGATTGTCTGTACAATATAATTAGAATAGATTGTCTGTATAATATAATAAGAATAGATTGTCTGTATAATATAATAAGAATAGATTGTCTGTACAATATAATAAGAATAGATTGTCTGTATAATATAATAAGAATAGATTGTCTGTATAATATAATAAGAATAGATTGTCTGTATAATATAATAAGAATAGATTGTCTGTATAATATAATAAGAATAGATTGTCTGTATAATATAATAAGAATAGATTGTCTGTACAATATAATAAGAATAGATTGTCTGTATAATATAATAAGAATAGATTGTCTGTATAATATAATAAGAATAGATTGTCTGTATAATATAATAAGAATAGATTGTCTGTATAATGTTGTCAAGAGGTGATGTGTACGTGGCGAGTGAAGTCAGACGCAGGACACAGAGAATCAGGTTGACTTCTTTACTGAGCGTTACGCACAAAACAAATGTCTCCAACACTGGAGGGAAAAACACCATATGCGTAATCCGAAGAAGTAGCTAGGCCGAACATCAACAAGACAATGAACAATTACACACAAAACGCAAACGTGAAACAAGGGAAATTATATGCTAAACAATCAACACTAATAGGCAACAGGTGTACTAATCTAGACAAAACAAGACAAACACCGACAACATCGATCGGCAGTAGCTAGTACTCCGGGGACGACGAACGCCAAAGCCTGCCCGAGCAAGGAGGAGGAGCAGCCTCGGCAGAATCCGTGACAAATATAATAAGAATAGATTGTCTATACAATATAATAAGAATAGATCACATCACTTGTCTCCAAAGCTAATAATTTCTATTTCTCCCACTGCAGTATATTTAAAACAAATCTGAATATTTACAGCCGGATTTGCATTCACACAGCCAAATCTGCATTCACACAGCTGAAGCTGCATTCACACATACATTCTATGGAAGAACCAAACGACGATCAGGCCACAAGATCCACGTGGACGGCAGCCATCTGCCGGCTGTAAATAAGTCATAATGGACTGGAGGACCCTGGAGGCTCTGAGGACATAGTACGAATTAAGATCTAGACCTCCTCCTTGACCTGGTATGACCCCTCCTTCCATCCAGACCCAACAGCCATTCCTCTCTGCTTCTCTAACTCTCTGTCTCTCTCTCGCTCCTGCTCCTCATCTCCTCTCTGCCTCTCATTCCTGCTCCTCTCCTCTCTGCAGGTATCTAGCAATTAAGAGCGTTGGGCCAGTAATCGAAAGGTCGCTAATTTGAATCCCCGAGCCGGCAAGGTGGAAAAAAATCTGCCGTTCTGCCCTTGAACAAGGCAGTTAACCCCCAACAACAACTGCTCCTGGGGCGTGGTGGATGTCGATTAAGGCAGCCCCCCGCCCCTCTCTGATTCAGAGGGGTTGGGTTAACAGCGGAAGACACATTTTGATTGAATGCATTCAGTTGTGCAACTGACTAGATTCCTTTCCTCCCTGCTCCTTTCCTTCTCATGTGTATCAGCCAAAGGGCCTGCTGTCAGATTTAAAGGCTCTTTCCATGCAACTCCTGCTTTACGCTGTGTAACACATTTTCCCCCTTCACTGCTCCGTGCAGCTAGGGCCCACTGAGACACAGAGAGGGGGGTGTGGTGGGTGATTTAGAGAGAGAAGAGGATGAGGGAAAGATAGGGAAAGGGTGAGAGGGAGGGAGACAAGAGAGAGAGAGAGGGAGCAACAGAGTGAAAGAGAGAACACTCTGCTCGTCCTCATTTAATCTCTTTCAGTTATTTTCTTTCTTTCAGCAGCCTGGAACATGAATCAATCATTCGTTCATTAAAACATTGATGAGTAATTCCTCTTAACCCGTTCCCTGCTGACTGTAATGTACCAAGCCAGGTCTAATGCTGCTGTGATGGAAACATCAACACACTGTCTATCTGTCTTCCCTGAAATGACACGTTTATGACAATGAATCAAACTGATTTATTAACAGATAACAACAGATCCTTATTTGAAACAGACTGAGGACCTGGAAGGGATTGAGTCTTAAAGGTTGTTTAAATCTCTGACCTCCCTATTCTTTCATCCTCACAAAGATGAATTTTAAAACTTTATTACATAAAGGAGAATGGAGAGGCTCGTCTCCATGGTAACAGCGATATAAACACCCATAGAGCCGGCATCGTGGGGAGCGAGGCTGTCAGGTTTGTTTCAAGCATCCTCCTTTCTTTCTCTCTTTCTTTTAGTCTCTCTTTCTTTCTCTCTTCTCTTTTTTTCCTCTCTCTGCCTCTCTCTCTGACCTGTCAAAAAGAAACTAAGAGGGTTTTAAAAACAAAGGGAACAGAACACATGTTTTGTAAATACAGAGAAAGTTTTAGATGCCGGCTTTGCCTCTGTGATGTTTATTTGCTCTAGCAGAACATTGCTGTGATGAAGGAGAATACTCCTGAAACTACTCAGCGCAAATAAACATTATTGAATAGGAAGTCTTTATTTTTACCTGCTTTAGAGTTTTATTCTATGAGAAAGGTGAAATCTTGTGGCTACTACCTTCTGATTCCATTAAACAGAACCACTATAGCATGGAGAGGGTGTATTATCTTTAACAAGCAAAACTTTCTTTGACTGGGGGAAAACTGGAGAGGATTTTAACGAGACACAAAGCAGCTCATAGTCTGAGAAGAGGATAAATGACCGATGGAAAGGCCATTCAGCAGGTTTTTTTTACTGTGACACTACTGCCCTTGAATCCTCATTCACTGGTCAATGAAGGAACTACAAGCCTCTTGCGACAAACTGACCGCAGATGGGGGTCAGTTTCCCAATGCACTACCATTGATATTGGCCCACAGAATGACCCCTCGGATATCAAACTAGCTCCCCATGTCACTAACAAACAGAATTGAGGTCAGTCCGTGTTAGGACCACCTCCTTCCAGGTCAGGTTGAATATCTTGGGCAATACAAGTAAAGCCTTAATTTGGCGCCACTTTGACAAACATTTACTTTGGCACCACTTTTCAGTAGCAACCAGATTGATCTTCCACCATTTAAACATCTCTCCCAACAACAACATATTTCTATTTCCTCTCCTCACTACACCAGAGGTGGCCAAACTTTTTTGCGCTGTGACCCACCTAGAGATGTTATACTTTCCTTGTGACCCACCAAGCAGAAATAAGCAAGGTCTCTAGCCAACAAGATTGTGGTCAATTCCACTTAAATTCAGAGTCAATTCAGAAATTGCAATTTATAGATACTAGGTTGTTATTTGAGACACAGGCAGTGAACTAGCACCCTAACACTATGGAGGGGATGGGCCCCAGGCCCAGTCTCCAGTCTTCTCAGGCTGTTCCAGGCCAAGTCTCTAAGCCCCTTCTCTGGGCTCCTGCCCTGGGCTCCTGCCTAGCCTAGTCCTGCTTGTTTTTGTTGCGTTTCTCCGTGAAACATTCCAGTCAGTCCTATCAACATGTTTACCACAAAGTGTGAGTGTGTGTCTCGCACCACACGTCCGGATGCACGGAAGAGTGAAGTGAGTGGAGGAGAGAGAGTGAGAGAGAGAGTGAAGAGGAGAGAGAGAGAGAGAGAGAGAAGAGAGAGATAGAGAGAGAGAGAGAGAGAG
>NW_028166742.1:0-17125 GCF_964263955.1 Coregonus lavaretus
CGTATTGTAATACAATGGCAATCCGGGTTATAGGTTAAAATCCTACGCATGAACTGCCGACATTATTACGCATATTAATCGATAATGATGGAAAATAAGATATGCAAGATATTTGAATGGCAAATACCATTGTACAAAAAAACGGATAAAGGACCATCGAATAAATATGGATATTTTCGATCAAGCTTAGAAATGTGTCTCCCTTTATGATTTCACAGAGGATATCTACACAAAGTATGTGGACATCCTTTCAAATTAGTGGATTCGGCTATTTCAGCATAACCCGTTGCTGATAGGTGTATAAAATCGAGCACACGGCCATGTAATCTCCATAGACAAACATTGGCAGTAGAATGGCCTTACTGACGAGCTCAGGGACTGTCAACGTGGCACCGTCATAGGATGCCACCTTTCCAACAAGTCAGTTCGTCAAATTTCTGCCCTGCTAGAGCTGCCCCGGTCAACTGTAAGTACACAAGTGCACAGAACGGGACCGGTGAGTGCTGAAGCACGTAGCACGTAAAAATCATCTGTCCTTGGTTGCAACACTCACTACCGAGTTCCAAACTGCCTCTGGAAGTAACGTCAGCACAAGAACTGTTAATCTTGAGCTTCATAAAATGGGTTTCCATGGCTGAGCAGCCGCACACAAGCCTAAGATCACCATGTGCAATGCCAAGCGTCGGCTGGAATGGTGTAAAGCTCGCCGCCATTGGACTCTGGAGCAGTGGAAACGCGTTCTCTGGAGTGATGAATCACGCTTCACCATCTGGCAGTCCGACGGACAAATCTGGGTTTGGCGGATGCCAGGAGAACGCTACCTGCCCGAATGCATAGTGCCAACTGTAAAGTTTGGTGGAGGAGGAATAATGGTCTGGGGCTGTTTTTCATGGTTCGGGCTAGGCCCCTTAGTTCCATTGAAGGGAAATCTTAACGCTACAGCATACAATGACATTCTAGACGATTCTGTGCTTCCAACTTTGTGGCAACAGTTTGAGGAAGGCCCTTTCCTGTTTCAGCATGACAACGCCCCCGTGTGCAAAGCGAGGTCCATACAGAAATGTTTTGTCGAGATCGGTGTGGAAGAACTTAACTGGCCTGCACAGAGCCCTGACCTCAACCCCATCGAACACCTTTGGGATGAATTGGAACGCCGACTGCGAGCCAGGCCTAATCGCCCAACATCAGTGCCCGACCTCACTAATGCTCTTGTGGCTGAATGGGAAGCAAGTCCCCACAGCAATGTGACAACATCTAGTGGAAAGCCTTCCCAGAAGAGTGGAGGCTGTTATAGCAGCAAAGGGGGGACCAACTCAATATTAATGCCCATGATTTTGGACTGAGATGTTGGACAAGTAGGTGTCCGCATACTGTTGGTCTTGTGGTGTAGATAAACTGTATAAATGAAACTGTACGGGGCTCTGTAGCATCAAACAGATGTTAGACATTCAGATATATCCAAACAATATATCTGAATATTGTACACAGCGGAGTGTACAATATTTAATGCTAACTCAAAAAATAGAATTGGGTTATGGTAGTTATGGTAAAAGTAACATACAGTGAAGTAGAGTTCAGTGTGTCTCCGTGAAGTAATCCAACAGTGTACGCCAACATGTTAACTATTTCAAGTATTTTCTCATTGATCAAGACAGGGGATCTTACCTAGTTATTTACAGAGGATTTAATTTCTCTCTTTTGTAGTTTTGTTAAGTTTTTTTCGATACCTGTTCGCTCCCTGTAGGCTTTACAGACGCCTTCTAATTTAGTGTACCCTGTGCGCACAACCCATGTGCTAAGCGTCACGTCTGGAGGAAACCTGACACCATCCCTACAGTGAACCATGGTGGTGGCAGCATCATGCTGTGGGGATGTTTTTCAGCGGCAGGGACTGGGAGACTAGTCAGGATAGAGGGAAAGATGAACGGAGCAAAGTACAGAGAGATCCTTGATTGAAAACCTGCTCCAGAGCGCTCAGGACCTCAGACTGGGGCCAAGGTTCACCTTCCAACAGAACAACGACCCAAAGCACACAGCCAAGACAACGCAGGAGTGGCTTCGGGACAAGTCTCTGAATGTCCTTGAGTGGCCCAGCCAGAGCCCAGACTTGGACCCGATCGAACATCTCTGGAGAGACCTGAAAATAGCTGTGCAGCGACGCTCCCCATCCAACCTGACAGAGCTTGAGAGGATCTGCAGAGAAGAATGGGAGAAACTCCCCAAATACAGGTGTGCCAAGCTTGTAGCGTCATACCCAAGAAGACTCAAGGCTGTAATCGCTGCCAAAGGTGCTTCAATAAAGTACTGAGTAAAGGGTCTGAGAACCTTTACTGAGTAAAGGGTCTGAGAAAAAACCTGTTTTTGCTTTGTCATTATGGGATATTGTGTGTAAATAATAATAATAATATGCCATTTAGCAGACGCTTTTATCCAAAGCGACTTACAGTCATGCGTGCATACATTTTTGTGTATGGGTGGTCCCGGGGATCGAACCCACTACCCTGGCGTTACAAGCGCCGTGCTCTACCAGCTGAGCTACAGATGGATGAGGGGAAAAAAACAATTTAATCAATTTTAGAATAAGGCTGTAACATAACAACATGTAGAAAAAGTCAAGGGGTCTGAATACTTTCCCAATGCACTGTATTTCCACAGACCCACAAAGAATTGGAATATAATATGAAATCCATTTTTGATTAGTCCCGTGTAGCTCAGTTGGTAGAGCATGGCGCTTGCAACGCCAGGGTTGTGGGTTCGTTTACCACGGGGGGGCCAGTATGAAAATGTATGCACTCACTAACTATAAGTCGCTCTGGATAAGAGCGTCTGCTAAAATGACTAAAATGTAAAACATGATTAACTCCCATATCTATTGGGTGAAATAGCAGCAAGATTTGTGACCTGTTGCCACAAGAAAAGGGCAACCAGTGAAGAACAAACACCATTGTAAATACAACCCATATTTATGTTCCTTTTTGTAATTGAACTATTTGCACATCATTACAACAGTGTTTATATACATAATATGACATTTGAAATGTCTCTATTCCTTTGGAACTTTTCTGAGTGTAATGTTTACTGTTCATTTTTTATTTTTTATTTCACTTTTGTTTATTATCTATTTCACTTGCTTTGGCAATGTTATCATACATTTCCCATGCCAATAAAGCCCTTTGAATTGCATTGAGAGAGACATCAGAGAGAGAGAGACAGAGAGAGAGAGAGAGAGAGAGAGAGAGAGAGAGAGAGAGAGAGAGAGAGAGAGAGAGAGACAGAGACAGAGACAGAGACAGAGACAGAGACAGAGACAGAGACAGAGACAGAGAGAGAGAGAGAGAGAGAGAGAGAGAGAGAGAGAGAGAGAGAGAGAGAGAGAGAGAGAGAGAGAGAGAGAGAGAGAGAGAGAGAGAGAGAGAGAGAGAGAGAGAGAGAGAGAGAGAGAGAGAACACTCTGGATCTCCTCTGGTCCTCAGAGATGAGATGGTAGTAATGAAATGTACACAGAGGGCCAGTCCCAGATCCACTCCAATGCAAACATGCCTCCTTCTCCTCCTATGAGCAATATCACAACGCCTCCTATAATGCATGTTATGTGGCCCATTAGGAAACAGAAGGGGACGGGGCACAGAGACCAAAATATCTCATTATCACTCGCTCCCTCTCTCTCTCCTTCCATCTCCCACTCTACCCCCCCCCCCCCCTCTCTCGCCCCCTTCCTTCCTCTCTCCCCCTCTATCTCTCCCTTTCTCTCCCCCCACTTCTCCCCCCTCCCCTCTCTCTCGCTGCCTCAAGGTGACATAACAGTGCTGTGTTCCCTGGTCTCTGCTCCCTGATCTCACTTCATTATTCACACACACACACACACACACACACACACACACACACACACACACACACACACACAGGTCCCCCCCTATTCTGGGGATTATTATTCTGACCTAATCTCTTTAGGACATAATTCAGATTAGATCTGGTGTTATTATTATTCCTTCCTGCCGGCTGGATGTGTGTGAGTGTGTGTGTGCTTGTGTGTGTGTGTGTGTGTGTGTGTGCAGGATACACATACAGACAGACTTCCATGGTGCCTGGACCACTCTGTTTGAGAGAATTGATTAAAATGACTGACCACTGACCCAGATTTAAAGCATGAGCAAAATAGATCCTGTGAAATACAAAGTTATACTATACTGTAGTACACAGGCACTGGGATATCTCTGTGAGGGAGAGGGAGAGACAAACAGAAAGAAAGAGAGAGAGCGAGAGAGAAAGACAACACAATTAGACAGAATTTGGAGAAGATTCCCCTAAGTAAGCTGGTCCTGGGGCTCTGTTCACAAACACAAACAGACCCCACAGAGCCCCAGGACAACAACAACACAATTAGACCCAACCAAATCATGAGAAAACAAAAAGAGAATTACTTGACACATCGGAAAGAATAAAAAAAACAAAACAGAGCAACCTGGAATGCTATTTGGCCCTAAACAGAGAGTACACAGTGGCAGAATACCTGACCACTGTGACTGACCCAAACTTAAGGAAAGCTTTGACTATGTACAGACTCAGTGAGCATAGCCTTGCTATTGAGAAAGGCCGCCGTAGGCAGACCTGGCTCTCAAGAGAAGACAGGCTATGTGCACACTGCCCACAAAATGAGGTGGAAACTGAGCTGCACTTCCTAACCTCCTGCCAAATGTATGACCATATTAGAGACACATATTTCCCTCAAATTACACAGACCCACAAAGAATTTGAAAACAAATCCAATTTTGATAAACTCCCTTATCTACTGGGTGAAAAAACACAGTGTGCCATCACAGCAGCAAGATTTGTAACCTGTTGCCACAAGAAAAGGACAACCAGTGACGAACAAACACCATTGTAAATTCAACCCATATTTATGTTTATTTATTTTCCCATTTGTACTTTAACTATTTGCACATTGTTACAACACTGTATATATACATAATATGACATTTGAAATGTCTTTATTCTTTTGAAACTTCTGAGTGTAATATTTACTGTTAATATTTAATGTTTATTTCAATGTTGTTTACTATCTACTTCACTTGCTTTGGAAATGTTAACATACGTTCCCCATGCTAATAAAGCCCTTAAATTGAAATTGAAATTGAAATTGAATTGAAATTGAATTGAATTGAAAGAGGAGAGAGATAGAGAGATATATAGAGAGAAACTGAGTGAGAGAGATTATATGACAGGTGTTAGGTGAAATAATGGTTTTTTAAGAAAGAGGTCAAGGTGATCCCTAACGTTATTATCAAACCTAAATAAAACCCTTATGCCAGCCCATCCCATCCCATCTCATCCCATCTCATCCCATCCCATCCCAGCCCATCTCATCCCATCTCATCTCATCTCATCCCATCCCATCTCATCCCATCCCATCTCATCCCATCTCATCCCATCCCATCTCATCCCAGCCCATCTCATCCCATCCAATCCCAGCCCATCTCATCCCATCTCATCCCAGCCCATCTCATCTCATCCCATCCCATCCCATCTCATCTCATCCCATCTCATCCCATCCCATCTCATCCCATCTCATCTCATCCCATCTCATCCCATCCCATCCCAGCCCATCTCATCCCATCCCATCTCATCCCATCCCATCTCATCTCATCCCATCTCATCCCAGCCCATCTCATCCCATCTCATCCCATCTCATCCCAGCCCATCTCATCCCATCCCATCCCAGCCCAGCCCATCTCATCTCATCCCATCCCATCCCATCCCATCCCATCTCATCCCATCCCATCCCATCCCATCTCATCCCATCTCATCCCATCTCCTCCTATCCCATCCCATCTCATCTCATCCCATCCCATCCCATCTCATCTCATCCCAGCCCAGCCCATCCCATCTCATCCCATCTCATCCCATCCCAGCCCATCTCATCCCATCTCATCTCATCCCATCCCATCCCATCTCATCCCATCCCATCTCATCCCATCCCATCCCATCTCATCCCATCCCATCTCATCCCATCTCATCCCATCCCATCTCATCCCATCTCATCCCATCTCCTCCTATCCCATCCCATCTCATCCCATCCCATCTCATCCCATCTCATCCCATCTCATCCCATCCCATTTCATCCCAGCCCATCCCATCTCATCCCATCTCATCCCATCTCATCTCATCCCATCCCATCCCATCTCATCCCAGCCCATCTCCCGAGTGGGGCAGCGGTCTAAGGCACTGCATCTCAGTGCTTGAGGCGTCACTACAGACTGCCTGGTTCGATTCCAGGCTGTATCACAACCGGGCCGTGATTGGGAGTCCCATAGGGCAGCGCACAATTGGCCCAGCGTCGTCCGGGTTTGGCCGGTATAGGCCGTCATTGTAAATAAGAATTTGTTCTTGACTGACTTGCCTAGTTAAATAAAAATGAATAAATACAATCTCATCTCATCCCATCGATATTGCCACTCCTATTTGCCATATTTTCAATTTAAGCCTACTAGAATGTGTGTGCCCTCAGGCCTGGAGGGAAGCAAAAGTCATTCCGCTACCTAAGAATAGTAAAGTCCCCTTTACTGGCTCCAATAGCCGACCAATCAGCCTGTTACCAACCCTTATTAAACTCTTTGAAAAGATTGGTGTTTGACCAGATAAAATGCTATTTCACAGTAAACAAATTGACAACAGACTTTTAAGATGGCGTGTCGCCAGAGAGGAAGAATAACTGGGCCCAAAATGATCTTGCCTCCTCCTCTCTTTCCATTTCCCCTGAAAAATGGAACATCCGGTTGTTGGGGACTCGGCAGAGGCTACCCCAGAGTAACCTAACGTAGCAGGCGTAAAAGAAAACAGTTAGTTGTATCACTGAAAACCGGATACATCCGGTTATTGGCAACTCCACTAAAACTAGAGACCCCCAAAGAAAAATCCTGATTGGATCTTTTTTTCTCTTCAGTGTTAACCCTTTCCAACAAAAACTGAAGAGATTAAATCAGAACATAATTTATAAATCCTTCGCCCCTTCTCTGAAGGCGTAGAAGGCCCTCATTGTTCCCCACTGTGTTTGGGTTAGTCATCATTTGTAGAGTGGCTCTATTTGGCCTCAGCATGCATTTTTTTTCACCATTCTGAACGTCTAAAGAATCCATATGTTGTTCTGAAATATGAACACAGAAATACCTTTTGACCTCTTATTACGGTGGTGATTTGCCAAAATTACAATCATGGTCTTGACTCGGTCTCGGCCCCGCCTCCAGTCTTGGTCTTGAATCTCTAACGCAACAGGCAGGGGCATTCTCATTGCCTCTTCAGAGAGTTGCAGGAAATACGAATCACCTGATGCATTCTGTTCATGTCTTATGATATACTTGGGCAAATTAGTACATTTTCGATACGTTTAGTTAATTCCCTACTAAGGTCAATTACATTTTTGAATATTGTTGAATTCTGTTTTAATGCCTGGATTCCTTGAGGGCCCTAATGATCCTATCTGGACCAGAACGAGGCTCTCCACTACCTGTTGTTCCTGCAGTGATGATTCACCATCTTCATCTAATGTTTTTATAATTTATCTGAAGATAATCGCCAAAAAGCCTAGACCTACCAGTAGCCTATGTACATTAAGGTGCCAAATTGACCGCTCTCTCACGGATGTTGATTTGGTAGGCTACACTGACTGATGAGTCACTCACTTTAGCGTCACTGGTTTGGTTTAATTGTCCCGATGCGATACCCACGGACATATAACCACGTTGTATGGTTTATGAATGGCACTTTCACTAGCATCATGCCTCTCTCCCTCCGTGTAAAGAAATGTGACTGCAACCAGAGATCTGTATATAATGAGGAGATGCTCATGTCTCCACCCCTAACAATGGGAGTCTTTGTCCAAAAGGAGGGAAGGCAGGCGACAAGTTTAGGCCCAAAATAAACTCATAGAAAATCATCGGGATTATTTTGGACAGATTTTTGGAACTTCCCGCTTCACCTCTTCCTCTCTGCTGCGTTTCCTGTCATCGCTCGCTCTGTGACTGACAGGCGCCTGTCCTATCAATAGATCGCTAGAATATGCATATCGTTCATTCTAGCGGGAGAGGACTCGATGGAATAGCGAATTGAAACTTTTAAATGAAAAGTAGCCTAGTTAATATGAAGTGGAAAATGTAGCTGGGCTGAATATGAGTCTGTAACCGGCTGATTGGCCGACAGCCTGCGCTAATGGAAAAACACTGCCTTAACCCAGCCCAGCCCAGCCCAGCCCAGCAACACCCTTCTTCTATGGAACCTGTTGTATACAAATCTCAGAGTTTGTGCCAGTTCTGCCCAGCTCTACCCAACCCCTGCCCAATCCCAATATGCCAGAGCAGGATCAACCCCCATTGTGCCACTGATCAGGCTCTGTCGTAGCCGGCCGTGACCGGGAGACCCAAGGGGGAGGCGCACAATTGGCCCAGCGTCGTCCAGGCTAGGGGAGGGAATGGCCGGGCAGGGATGTAGCTCAGTTGGTAGAGCATGGCGTTTGCAACGCCAGGGTTGTGGGTTCGTTTCCCACGGGGAATAATAATGTATGCACTCACTAAGTGTAAGTCGCTCTGGATAAGAGTGTCTGCTAAATGACTAAAATGTAAAATGTAAATGTAAAATTGGAAACCAACTAACAATATACCAACTGCCTTCTTTCCAAACCAGCAACTCTGTCAACATCTATTTAGCTTCTTAACCAACCAATCGGAATAAATTATTTACATATAACTGCTATTGTGAATGTCAGGGCAGGGAGGTGAGTGTCAGTTAACACAAATATAAACGCAACATGAAAAGTGTTGGTCCCATGTTTCTTGAGCTGAAATAAAAGATCCCAGAAATGTTGAATACGCACAAAAAAGCGTATTTCTCTCAAATGTTGTGCACAAATTTGTTTACATCCCTGTTAGTGAGCATTTCTTCTTTGCCAAGATAATTTATCCACCTGACAGGTGTGGCATATCAAGAAGCTGATTGAACAGCATGATTATTACACAGGTGCACCTTGTGCTGGGGACAATGAAAGGCCATTTTAAAATGTGCAGTTTTGTCACAGAACACAATGCCACAGATGTCTACATTTTGAGGGAGTGTGCAATTGACATGCTGACTGCAGGAATTTCCACCAGATCTGTTTCTAGAGAATGTAATGTTAATTTCTCTACCATATGCCACCACCAACACTGTTTTAGAGAATTTGGCAGTACATCCAACTGACCTCACAACCGCAGCCCACGTGTAACCACGCCAGCCCAGGAACTCCACATCCGGCTTCTTCACCTGCGGGATCATCTGAGACCAGCCACCCGGACAGCTGATGAAACTATGGGTTTCAACAACCGAAGAATTTCTGCACAAACTGTCAGAAACCGTCTCAGGGAAGCTCATCTGTGTGCTCGTCATCCTCACCAGGGTCTTGACCTGACTGCAGTTTGCCGTCATAACCGACTTCAGTGGACAAATGTTCACCTTCGAAGGCCACTGGCACGCTGGAGAAGTGTGCTCTTCATGGATGAATCCTGGTTTCAACTGTACCGGGCAGATGGCAGACAGCATGTATGGCGTCGTGTGGGCGAGTGGTTTGCTGAATGCCCCATGGTGGTGGTGGGGCTATGGTATGGCCAGGCATAAGCTACGGACAATGAAAACAATTGCATTTTATCGATGGCAATTTCAATGCACAGAGATACCTTGACGAGATCCTGAGGCCCATTGTCGTGCCATTCATCTGCCACCATCACCTCATGTTTCATCATGATAATACCTATATCGCAAGGATCTGTACACAATTCCTAGAAGCTGAAAATGTCCCAGTTCTTCTATGGTCTGCATACTCACTAGACATGTCACCCATTGAGCATGTTTGGGATGCTCTGGATCGAAGTGTATGACAGCGTGTTCCAGTTCCCGCCAATATCCTGCAACTTCGCACAGCCATTGAAGAGGAGTGGGAAAACATTCCACAGGCCACAATCAACAGCCTGATCAACTCTATGCGAAGGAGATGTGTCACACTGCATGAAGCAAATGGTGGTCACTCCAGATACTGACTGGTTTTCTGATCCACGCCCCTACTTTTTTTTAAGGTATCTGTGACCAACAGATGCATACTCTATCTGTATTCCCACTCATGTGAAATCCATAGATTAGGGCCTAATTAATTTATTTCAATTGACTGATTTTCTTATATGAACTGAAACTAAGTAAAATCTTTTAAATTGTTGCACGTTGCGTTTATATTTTTGTTCAGTGTACATCAAACTACAAACTGGCATGTCAGGAGTAGGGTTGAATATTTTCCTGGTATTTTACAAATGTTCCAACCCGAAAATAAATCACTCTTCTCACAGGTAACCTGGTACTTCGCTCCAAACTGGATGTGTCATTCTAAAGCATATAAATATGTCTGGATTTGATAAGAGCTTTGATCTGCATGAAAATTCAAGTCTGATGCTACCTGAGCATGATGAGCCATACATTAAGACATTTTATGATCCCAAGCCCAAAAAAGGCCAAATGATTGTGCCGTTATCCAGCACATGGATAGCACATTACAGAAAAACATCAAAGCCCATAGATGTAGGTAGCTATATAAAAGCCCATAGGTGTAGCTAGCTATATAAAGCCCACAGATGTAGCTAGCTATATAAAGCCCATAGATGTAGCTAGCTATATAAAGCCCATAGATGTAGCTAGCTATATAAAGCCCATAGATGTAGCTAGCTATATAAAAGCCCATAGATGTAGCTAGCTATATAAAAGCCCATAGATGTAGCTAGCTATAAAAGCCCATAGATGTAGCTGGCTATATTTTACATTTTTACATTTTAGTCATTTAGCAGACGCTCTTATCCAGAGCGACTTACAGTTAGTGAATACATATCTTTTTTTTTTTTTTTTATACTGGCCCCCCGTGGGAATCGAACCCACAACCCTGGCGTTGCAAACGCCATGCTCTATCAACTGAGCTACATCCCTGCCGGCCATTCCCTCCCCTACCCTGGACGACGCTGGGCCAATTGTGCGCCGCCCATGAGTCTCCCGGTCGCGGCCGGCTGCGACAGAGCCTGGATTCGAACCAGGATCTCTAGTGGCACAGTTAGCACTGCGATGCAGTGCCTTAGACCACTGCGCCACTCAGGCCACTCGAGGCCACTATATAAAAGCCCATAGATGTTGCTAGCTATATAAAAGCCCATAGATGTAGCTAGCTATATAAAGCCCATAGATGTAGCTAGCTGTATAAAGCCCATAGATGTAGCTAGCTATATAAAGCCCATAGATGTAGCCAGCTATATAAAGCCCATAGATGTAGCTAGCTATATAAAGCCCATAGATGTAGCTAGCTATATGCTCTCCTGGGTAAATCAATGAAACTAGCTCCAGTAGGCTAATCTGTTAGAGTGTGAACTGTATTACTGTACTGTATTGTATTATACTGAATTACTGTACTGTATTGTTGTCACGCCCTGACTTATGGGACTCTAGTATGTTGAGTCAGGGTGTGGAGTTCTATGTTGTTATTTCTATGTTTACGTTCTAGTTGTTGTATTTCTATGTTTGGCCGGGTGTGATTCCCAATCAGAGACAGCTGTCGCTTGTTGTCTCTGATTGGGGATCATACTTAGGCAGCCTATTGGCAATCATTAGTTGTGGGATCTTGTTCCGTGTATAGGCTTGTATTGTGTTTAGCCTGAGGACTTCACGTTACGTTGTTTTGTTGTTTTGTTCATGTGTTTATTTTGGGTAATAAACATGTATACATTTCACGCTGCGCCTTGGTCTGACCCGTCCTTCAACGAAGGTGACAGAAGATCCCACCAAAAATGGACCAAGCAGCGTGCCCAGGAGCAGACATCCTGGACATGGGAGGAGATCCTGGAAGGAAAGGGATCCTGGACATGGGAGGAGATTCAGGCTGGGATGGATCGCCGTCCTTGGGAGGAGACAGTGGAGGCCCGGTTTAGAGAGGAGCAACGGCAACACAGAAGGCGCCGGCCGAGGAGGAAGGCCGAGAGACAGCCCCAATATTTTTTTTGGGGGGGGCCAAAAGGGTGGTCGGGGATCGATGGAGAAGATCACTGCACTCGTGGGGGCTCAAGGAGGAGTCCTCACGGGAGGAGGACTGGGCGAGGAGAGTGAAAGACTGGTACAGTCAGAGATCTCTAACGTCAGTTCCCAGTCCGGTACACCTAGTGCCTGCGTCTCGCACCAAGGTAGTGGTGCGTGTGCCCAGTCCGGCCTGGCCCGTTCCTGTTCCTCGCACCAAGCCAGTGGTGCGTGTTCCCAGTCCGGAACGGCCCGTGGTGCGTGTCGCCAGTCCGGCCCGGCCCGTTCCTGCTCCTCGCACCAGACTAGTGGTGCGTGTTCCCAGTCCGGTCCGGCCCGTACCTTTTCCTCGCACCAAGCCAGTGGTGCGTGTTGCCAGTCCGGCCCGGCCCGTTCCTGTTCCTCGCACCAAGCCAGTGGTGCGTGTTCCCAGTCCGGTACGGCCCGTGCCTGCTCCCCGCACCAAGCCAGTGGTGCGTGTCGCCAGTCCGGCCTGGCCCGTTCCTGCTCCTCGCACCAGACTAGTGGTGCGTGTTCCCAGTCCGGTCCAGCCCGTACCTTTTCCTCGCACCAAGCCAGTGGTGCGTGTTGCCAGTCCGGCCCAGCCCGTTCCTGCTCCTCGCACCAGAACAGTGGTGCGTGTTCCCAGTCCGGTCCGGCCCGTTCCTGTTCCTCGCACCAGACTAGTGGTGCGTGTTCCCAGTCCGGTCCGGCCCGTGCCTGCTCCCCGCACCAAGCCAGTGGTGCGTGTCGTCAGTCCGGCCCGGCCCGTTCCTGCTCCTCGCACCAGACCAGTGGTGCGGGTTCCCAGTCCGGTACGGCCCGTTCCTGTTCCTCGCACCAAGCTTGTGGTGCGTGTTCCCAGTCCGGTCCGGCACGTGCCTGCTCCTCGCACCAGACCAGTGGTGCGTGTGTCCAGTCCGGCACGGCCCGTGCCCGTTCCAGCTGCTCCACTCCGGAGCCAAAGTAGTCCGCTCCACCGGTGCCCAGTCCAGCTCCGGTCAGCGGCTCCAGTCCAGACCCAGACGTCAGCCCCTCTCCAGGTTCGGGGGCTCCCACACCAGGGTCCAGACAGGACTTGGTACATCGTGGGAGGAAGGAGAGGGGAAGCAGCGCGCCGAGGTCCAGACCAGACCAGGGGCGCAATGGGGAGACTGAGAGAATGTGGTCGTCACGCCCGGAGCCGGATCCGCCTCTGAGGCGGAATGCCCACCCGGACCCTACCCTGTTATGTCAAGTTTGTGCGGTCGGAGTCCGCACCTTTGGGGGGGGGGTACTGTCACGCCCTGACTTATGGGACTCTAGTATGTGGAGTTAGGGTGTGGAGTTCTATGTTGTTATTTCTATGTTTACGTTCTAGGTGTTGTATTTCTATGTTTGGCCGGGTGTGATTCCCAATCAGAGACAGCTGTCGCTCATTGTCTCTGATTGGGGATCATACTTAGGCAGCCTATTGGCAATCATTAGTTGTGGGATCTTGTTCCGTGTATAGGCTTGTATTGTGTTTAGCCTGAGGACTTCACGTTACGTTGTTTTGTTGGTGTATTTATTTTGGGTAATAAACATGTATGCATTTCACGCTGCGCCTTGGTCTGACCCGTCCTTCAACGAACGTGACAATTGTATTATACTGTATTATATGAACTGGAATTACGCAGCTCGTTCATACCATGAAGACTTTCTGCAGCGTTGAAGGTCGCCAAGAACACAGTGGCCTCCATCATTCTTAAATGGAAGAAGTTTGGAACCACCAAGACTCTTCCTAGAGCTGGCCGCCCGGCCAAACTGAGCAATTGGGGGAGAAGGGCCTTTGTCAGGGAGGTGACCAAGAACCCGATGGTCACTCTGACAGAGCTCCAGAGTTCCTCTGTGCAGATGGGAGAACCTTCCAGAAGGACAACCATCTCTGCAGCACCACCAAACAGGCCTTTATGGTAGAGCGGCCAGACGGAAGCCACTTCTCAGTAAAAGGCAAATGACAGCCCGCTTGGAGTTTGCCAAAAGGAACCTAAAGGACTCTCAGACCATGAGAAACAAGATTATCTGGTCTGATGAAACCAAGATTGAACTCTTTGGCCTGAATGCCATACGTCAGGTCTGGAAGAAACCTGGCGCCATCCCTACGGTGAACCATTGTGGTGGCAGCATCATGAAGTGGGGATGTTTTTCAGCGGCAGGGACTGGGAAACTAGTCAGGATCGAGGGAAAGATGAATGGCGCACAGTACAGAGAGATCCTTGATGAAAACCTGTTCCAGAGCGCTCAGGACCTCAGTCTCCAACAGGACAACGACCCTAAGCACACAGCCAAGACAACACAGGAGTGGCTTCGGGACAAGTCTCTGAATGTCCTTTAGTGGCCGAGCCAGAGCCCGGACTTGAACCTGATCGAACATCTCTGGAGAGACCTGAAAATAGCTGAGCAGTGACGCTCCCCATCCAACCTGACAGAGCTTGAGAGGATCTGCAGAGAAGAATGGGAGAAACTCCCCAAATACAGGTGTGCCAAGCTTGTAGCGTCATACCCAAGAAGACTTGAGGCTGTAATCGCTGCCAAAGGTGCTTCAATACTGAGTTTATAAACATAAAAAAATAGTTTTTGCTTTGTCATTATGGGGTATTGTGTGTAGATTGATGAGGGGGGGAAAACAATTGAATCCATTTTAGAATAAGGCTGTAACGTAACAAAATGTGTAAAAAGTCAAGGGGTCTGAATACTTTCCCAATGCACTGTATAGATTATATATTGTGACATTTGAATGGAATTGTTGGAGAGAGAACGAGCGTGATGCGATGATATATATACTGCACTCATTTAAAGATGATATTGAAGTGCTGTTTTAAAACTCTGCAGCTTAATTAAAAGAAAATCAAAAGATGGTACATGCATCGTGAACTGCGCTCCATACTGAGATGTGCTGTCTGTCCTCACCCTGAGCGTTTATGATTGATCATGCAGATAGCAGAAAGAAGCCAGATTTAGACATCACATATAATTTAACAGTTCCATTTCACGTCATGCTGTTCATATAAATAATGTATAATAATTCACTGGTTTCTCACAGTTATTTATCCAGAGAAAAGGGAAATCTCAGTAAATCTCGATAACCCGGTTTCCGCTATTCAACCATAGTCAGGAGAGAGAGAGAGAGAGAGAGAGAGAGAGAGAGAGAGAGAGAGAGAGAGAGAGAGAGAGGTTGTGGGTTTGCTGCTCATTCCTCCTCACTTTCCCCAGGACTCCCTGGCTGGCCCTGGCTAGATGTCAGGGGTTAGACAGCTGCATAGTAGCAAAGAAGTAACCAGCCTAATAAAGGCATGTGTTGCACATCTCTTTTTGATATTATTCAACTATTGTGTTGGCATGCAGGGGTGCAACTTTCACTAGGGACAGGGGGGACATGTCCGTTTCCCTAGCTAATTCCCTACTTTTCACACTGACACGGTTTAAACAGCTCTACAGGCTACACTGTCATGGTGCACAGTCAGTAAACAACACTACCGTATGCTCATCATGTCTTAGCAGGATCCGATGGTGACAGGTGTCCCAGCAGGGTCAGACAGCCAGGGAAGACCAGTCTAAGGAGCTCAGGGGAATTAACAATCAGTGAATGGATACAAAGTTCCATCTTGAGTTGATGGCTACAGTCTGGGATCTGGAAATAATGGTCATTTCAATTATTGAACCATTTCTATTCTTGGATAATATAATGTATAAATGTACACCGAGGTAATTCTTTGTCGTGCCTCATCCGAGCAGGATCAGATGGTGACAGGGGTCTCAGCAGGGTCAGACAGCCAGGGAAGGCCAGTCTGTGACGGCGCAGAGGTGAATTTTTGCAGAAACAACACTTTCACTCTGTGCAGCAAAACACTGGACAAGCCAGAAGCTTCAAAGATTGAAACTATTTTAATGCAGTCTGACAAACCTATAAAGTTGATTTCCAAACTGTATCAAGGATTGATTGAGGCTTTTCCCGATGACACAAAACATGTAAAACAAAAATGTGAGGAAGACCTGGGAGACGCTATTGATGATGATGAATTGATACAGATATCTTAGAATGCCCAGTCATGTTCATATAATCTCAGACATAAATTACTGCAGTTTAAGGCCATCCATAGAACGTACTATATGCCAGTGAAACTATATATCATGCACTCAGAAATGTCATTCCTCTGCTGGAGGTGTAAAACACAAATGGGGACATATTTGCATATGTTATGGTCTCGTGAAGGCTGGCTGAATTCTGGCAGAGAGTATCATCATTTTATCTCAGCATGTCTACAGATTCTCCCTTCTCCCTGTTTTTATTTGCTTGGAAATGTTGATATTGGAGACCGTTATCAGAGGAAACTGTCTAACCTAGCATTTATAGCGGCTAAGTGACACATTTGTTGTTGTTTTGGCTTTGAAATCGAGACAATGGCTACAAAGATAAAGTGCAGACTGTCAGCTTTAATTTGAGGGTATTTTCATCCATATCGGGTTAACCGTTTAGAAATTACAGTACTTTTCGTACATAGATCCCCATTTTAGGGGACCAAAAGAATGGGGAGAAATGTACTGTGTGTATTAAAGTAGTAAAAATGTTGTATTTGGTCCTATATTCCTAGCACACAATGATTACATCAAGCTTGTGACTCTACACACTTGTTGGATACATTTGCTGTTTGTTTTGGTGGTTTCACATATTTTGTGCCCAACAGAAATGAACACATTCCTCTACATCTACATTAATGTTGACGCTACCATGATTACGGATAATTCTGAGGGGGGGTATATGATATTTGTCCGTCTATACTCATCATTAGTCACCACCTTGTTAAAACATCAGGTGTTTGTGTGTGAATCCTGGCGTTATTTTTCTGTGA
This sequence comes from Coregonus lavaretus, assembly GCF_964263955.1. Lineage (NCBI taxonomy): Eukaryota > Metazoa > Chordata > Actinopteri > Salmoniformes > Salmonidae > Coregonus > Coregonus lavaretus. The sequence goes on from NW_028166742.1 coordinate 16,929, forward strand.
GTTACACAGTGATGCGGAGTAACAGAGTGTACATCTCCTTTCCCTTTAAAGACGGGAGGGAGGGGCTCAGCAGTGGGCTTGACAACAATCTCCACATCTGTCCTGCAGGCAAAGAACACATAGAATAATTAACCCTCACTAGACTGCTGGAGACTCGGAGAGAGTGAGGGTGGAAGGGAGAAAGGAGGGGAGGAGAG
>NW_028166741.1:0-27500 GCF_964263955.1 Coregonus lavaretus
AGGAAGGGAAGGCGTTGGTGTTGTTGTACTTTGGATCCCCCCTCACAGCTGTGCGTGATATGAGAGAACCAGGCACGTCTCTCCCTCCGGCCCTCTCCTCTGTGCTCTAGCCCTAGTGAGAGCTGTGGAGGCAGGCATGGCTGCCAGGCGGATGCCCCTGGTGCTGCTGCTGCTGGAGGTGCTGAGTGGAGCATGTATGCCAGGGGACGGACAGGGGCGGTACAAGAGTGGCTGGAGGTGGAAAGGTGACAGGATCCGTGAGTAAGCCCTCCTCCTCCAGCCCCCAAAACACTCTCTCTGTCTCTCTCTTTCTCTCTGTCTGTCGCACACCCTCTCACGCACACCCTCTCACGCACACCCTCTCACGCACACCCTCTCACGCACACCCTCTCACGCACACCCTCTCACGCACACCCTCTCACGCACACCCTCTCACACACACCCTCTCACACACACCCTCTCTCCCTCTTTTGCTCCATTTTTCTCTCTCTTTGATATCAGTTTGATGAATTTGAGCTCTAAGCTTCTGAGGCAGGCGTGTTCATTCAGACATGTGTCGTCTCCGTTCACTGCTGACAGACAGCTGCAAATGGGAGGCAAATGATTGATCAATTAACAGATGAAAGAGCTGGCATTACCTGCCAGGCTTAGGATAGCAATGTGTGTGGCACTGAGCTTTGTTTGCAGTTATGTAGGCTTTCTTATGACCTTTCTTATGACTACTTATAGACATACTTTACCTTCACTCTCTCATTCTCTCCATTTTTTTCTCTACCTCTCTCCTACTTTGTTTCCAATATGACTATTTCTCAGCCACTCCAACTCAGACAGTTATTAGTTGATCCGTGTTGAGTTGTTAAAAGCTGTTGAGAGAGGCCCGACTGGCAATTTCCTTTCTTGTAAAAGCTGAGTGTCTCTCTCCAGGCATGAGTGCATTATAGATGCTGAGATGTGGTCTGTGTGCAGCGATAGAGATAGAGAGAGAGAGGAAAGAGAGGGAGAGAGAGGGAGAGAGAGGATAAGAGAGAGAGAGAGAGAGAGAGAGAGAGAGAGAGAGAGAGAGAGAGAGAGAGAGAGAGAGAGAGAGAGAGAGAGAGAAGAGAGAGAGAGAGGGAGATTGTTCACTATGGGTAGCAGTGCTGCCTGTCTCCCAGCCTTTAGACTGCATGGCTAATGTGATTGTTTGGTGTGCCACCGCTGTTTGACGCTGAGTGATGAACTGGCAGAGATTATCCCTCAGTGTCCTGTCCCCTTCTGGAGGTTGAAGGGATATAGAGGAGTCTTGATACTGTTCCAAGATTAAATGGCTGACTGTGAAACGTACTAGGTCATGTAGTCTTCTGTCTTCTCCAAGGAGACCAGGTCAGTGTGTTTTAGCATCGCTAGGCAAGGCACACTTTTTAGTGTAGGCTACTTCTCTGAGCTCCAAAATGTTGGCACTGGTTTCTCTCTGTATATAAGAAAACTTTCTTTATCGTATGTACCTTGCTGATGACTTCCTATCATTGCTTCAGTCCTGAAGTGTTGTGTTTCATGTGATGTCAGTCAGTCCACCTTGTCTGATGGCCCAGTGAAAACGGCTAAGACCTGCTGTGAGTCTGCAGTTTGGAGGTGTGTTAGCTGTCAGGTGGTTGGAAGTAATGGGGTTTCACATTTCACTCTGCAGGAGTTCTCTCTGTCTGAGTGGCTCACAGTCCCTAACACCTCTCCTGTTACTTCCTCTTAGAATGAGAAAATAGTTTTTGCTGTGGCTGGAAAAGCAAAACTTGTTCAAAAGTAAATTCTCACAGTTTTTGTCTTTCACTTCACACACACACACACGCACACACACACACACACACACACACACACGCACGCACGCACGCGCACACATGCACACACACACATACACACACACACATGCACACACACACATGCACACACACACATACACACACACAGACACAGACACACACACACACACATACACACACACACACCTACACACACACACACACACACACACACACACACACACACACACACACACACATATACATAAACTACAGACATTCTCTCTGTCAGTCAAAGCTATTGGTACCATGTGGGTTTTATAGTAGTAATTTAGGGACCCTGGTCTAGTCTGGTGTGATTTCTCAGTCTGTGTCTCGTATCTCACCTGAGACAGAAGAGAATCAAACACCTCTCACTGACCTGAGACAGGAGAGAATCAAACACCTCTCACTGACCTGAAACAGGAGAATCAAACACAGATTAATATTAGTGTGCAGGTGTAAGATTCATTCTGTCAACTCCCATCGTAAAATGTACAGGTGGCTGCAGCTGGGAATTACAACGATGTACTGAGAAGGGCAGGCATATGTTTCAGACCAAGGTTTAAAGTTTCACTGTGTTATGTTGTCGCTACATGCTTAAATATTGACTTAATCTGTACAGGTAACTGCTATAACCGTGGTCCTGCAGAACGTCTTTCAAAGTGTCCATGGGTTTGTGTCTCTTCATCATTGAGTAGCTGGATGTGTAATGATGTACATTAATAAAAGTTATATTTGGCAGCGCCCGGTGAAAGACGCCGCTAATGATATGCATGAGCACAGCTTGCCTATAAAAGTGATGTCATTAGAGAAACTCAGCCATTATTACCTGGGAGTAAATATTCTCCGACTGGGCAGAGAGGAGCTCTCAGCTGGCAGGGCAAGGCACACACACACTATGGCAGATACACACACACACACACACACACACACACGCACACGCACGTGCATGCGCACTCACACGCACGCACACACACACACACACACACACTGCAGGCCTGAACCCAGAGTGCGCTGGAGGCCAGGAAGAGAGAGGATGTTAGTGTGTGTGTGATAAATAAAACACAGCTTTGTTTCTGGTGACTGAGTTGTCTCCTCCTGTTCTGTTCCACAGTAGACTGCCCCTCCCTCCACCATGCCTCCTTCAGTGTGACCAGTTCACTTTGAAAAGTGTAGCTCCTAAGAACAAGAGTCCCTACTTAGCAAAGGCTTCATTCCTGCCTGTGTTTTCAAAACAATTGGCAGAAAAATGGGGAAGAGAGAAAAACGGCTATGTTACACATTTTGCCATGAGGCTGAGAGAAAATGTTTCAGTTTTAGAGCTAATCTCATGCTATTTTACAAATTTTGCCATGAGGCTGAGAGAAAATGTTTCAGTTTTAGAGCTAATCTCATGCTTTACAAATTTTTGCCCATGAGGCTGAGAGAAAAATGTTGCAGTTTTAGAGCTAATCTCATGCTATTTTACAAATTTTGCCATGAGGCTGAGAGAAAATGTTTCAGTTTTAGAGCTAATCTCATGCAATTATACACATTTTGCCATGAGGCTGAGAGAAAATGTTTCCGTTTTAGAACTAATTTCCTGTAATCCAAAAAAATAAATCATGGTTCATGGCGTGTTCATATGCTATGTGGGGGCCCGACCTCTGGGGGGTTGCAGCCGCCAAAGCTGTGGGGGTGCGTGCTGTAGGCTGTAGCCTGTGGAGAGGGGAGGGAGGACGTCTTTGTTTCCACAGTAGAGCTGTTTCTACTTCGTGACACCGCCTCATCCCTGTGATGGACCAGCCAGATTAGGGGATTTAGAGCAGATTTACACTGTTCTTCCCAACCATGCTAATAAGGGACAGACAAACCTGTCTGGCCAGGCTAGCACTCCACTCTCCCTCCATCCTACCAATCTGACAAAGAACAATAGAGGAGGAGATAAAGATAGAGGACGAGAGAGAGAGAGATAGAGGAGAGTCTTATCAAAGTCAGCTGATTTACCGCAGATGGAAATAGGTTTTTACGAGGAAGGGAAGCAGAGTTGAGGAATGGAGCCTGTGTGGCTTTTACAAGCTGATAGCTCTCCTCTCTTCTCTCTCTTCCTACAGGGAGTGTTAACATGCTGCTAAAGGACTGAGAGATAATTGCTGTTCTCCAGACTGGCCTCTTCACTGGTGATAGGTGGGCTGGACTGTGCTTTGTGTTGCTGCTGCTGAAGAGGCAGTTTACCATCTTTTTGCGTGTGTGCGTGCGAGTGACAAATTGAGCCTTGACAGCCTGGCTCAGCAGGCAGTGAAGTATCTCCAGGGACATTTACCCAGGTCAGTATGACACTCTGACACTTGTCCAACATCAGACATGTCCGTGTCGCATTGCTACTGCTTGATGTTAGTGATGCTCTTTGAATAGACTTTTAAGTAGACACCCTCTGTTTTTTTCAATTTGCTGGACATGTGTCCGGTTCAACCCCCTCACAGTATACCAGATACTTTATATGTGACATCATTATTATTATTTTGTCCATCAATGCCTTACATACACTCTATATGACAGAGGTAGGCAATCCTGTTCCTGGAGTGCCGCAGGTACTGCAGGATTTTATTCCAACTAAATCAAATCAAATTTTATTTGTCACATGCGCCGAATACAACAGGTGTAGTAGATCTTACTGTGAAATAGTCCTGTGGCGTAATATCTGCGTCATCTGACCACTTCCGTATTGAGCGAGTCACTGGTACTTCCTGCTTTAGTTTTTCCTTGTAAGCAGGAATCAGGAGGATAGAATTATGGTCAGATTTTCCAAATGGAGGACGAGGGAGAGCTTTGTACGCATCTCTGTGTGTGGAGTAAGGGTGGTCTAGAATTTTCTTCCCTCTGGATGCACATGTGACATGCTGGTAGAAATGAGGTAAAACATATTTTAAGTGTGCCTGCATTAATGTCCCCGGCCACTAGGAGCACCGCTTCTGGATGAGCATTTTCTTGTTAGCTTATGGCCTTATACAGCTCGTTGAGTGCGGTCTTAGTGCCAGCGTCGGTTTGTGTTGGTAAATAGACGGCTACGAAAAATATAGATGAAAACTCTCTTGGAAGATAGTGTGGTCTACAGCATATCTACCTCAGGCGAGCAATACCTCGAGACTACCTTAATATTAGACATCGCGCACCAGCTGTTATTGGCAAATAGACACACACCCCCACCCCTCGTCTTACCGAACTAGGCACCACACCTGACCAACCGAGCTAATTGATCAATTCAGTGATTGCCTAAATTCAACACCTGGTCTTCCAGGTCGGTTAAATCAGTCCTGTGCAGAGGAGCATGCAAAGTAATTGCAAATGTTCTACATAGCAATTATCATTGGTTGAATCAGTATGATGATCCTCTGTATTTGGAAATGAGTCAGTTCTGTTCTGGCAATGGCTCACACACACACTCATGTACTTTCTCGCACACACACACACACACAGGCACACAGGCACACAGACACACAGACACTCAGACACACACACACACACACCATGCACGCACGCACGCATACACACACACAGGCACACAGACACACACAGTGACTAATACAGCTGGTAATTAGAAGTGGGACCCAGATGCATTCTATATTTTTCCTGTAGAGGTCACATTTCAAGTCCACTGCTTTCTCTCCATTGCCTCCCTCTTTCACACAGTCTCTCTCTCTCTCTCTCTCTCTCTCTCTCTCTCTCTCTCTCTCTCTCTCTCTCTCTATCGTTCTCTCTCTCTCTCTCTCTCTCTCTCTCTCTCTTTCTCTCTCTCTCTCTCTCTCTCTCTCTCTCTCTCTCTCTCTCTCTCTCTCTCTCTCTCTCTCTCTCTCTCTCTCTCTCTCTCTCTCTCTCTCTCTCTCTCTCTCTCTCTCTCTCTCTCTCTCTCTCTCTCTCTCTCTCGCTCTCTCTCTCCTGAAGGCTCCAGAAGGTTTAGACACTTTTGAATTAGGTAACAATGAGCTGAAAATCTCAATTACTGTACCTCCCACAAGGTCACAGGGGCGGGCGGTTGAGGAGGGGGGACAGGGAGCGCAGGCATCCATCCTGGTAGATGCTATCTGCATCTTTAATTCACTGCAGTGAACAGAGTTCTAGACACTGTGTTCCCTCTTTCAATGAACATCTTGGAGACTTTCTCTCTCACACTTTGTCCATCCCAATGAATATCTTAGAGACTTTCTCTATCTCACTATGTCCATCCCAATGAACATCTTGGAGACTTTCTCTCTCATGTGCAAAAATAAATCTGTATCTAATTATGCAAGCAGCTCAGAATTAGAGTTTATTTGTATGCAGCTGTTTTGCTTCATATTATTCATTGTTGTCAGCTCATAGATTATTGTCCAGTTTTAATTTTGTTCTGAGAAAGGCTATTTGAGTATCAGGGTTTTATTGGGTGGAAAAGGACCTTGCAGATTGTGAATTATGAGAGGAATTGAAACTTTTTTTGCCGGGAGAAGTGAAAAAGCAGGTGGACAGTGCGGATTGGACACAGCTCATAAATACTAGGCTCTGAAAGTCCTCAGGGCAGAGCTGAAGCAGGGTTTTCTGGGATTCTCAGGAACTCTAGAAGTCAGGGGTCATTCAATACGACAGCAGGTCTTAAGAGGTTAACAATCAGATGAGACCGCCCCTTGAAGTTTAAGTCTCTTATTTGCATCCTACTTACTTTGCTCTGGTGACATCATTTTAACTCAAACACTCAAACATTTGCACACATAAACATTCTGGTTTCCACATCTGGATTCAAACATTACACGTTTACCGTGACCTATAAAATTCTCTGTGCTTCTTCTCGTGCATTTCTCAGTCTCTAACACTAGGGGCAGTAGTGCTCTTAACGCAGACCCTGGTGTAGACCTGGGTGTCTGGGACATGGGATACTTTTGTCTTTCCGACTGCTGTCAAATGTAGAGTGACTAAAATGGAATTTGAGAGGGAAATATTTTGTGTGAGTAAATAAGAAATGAGCCAGAGCGGTGTTGCCCTAGAACTGACAGATGAGACTGCTAAAAAGAGCCTAAATGAACTAGAAAATGAGTTATAAAAGGGTGATAATGATATGTTAATGACTGACACTCCCTCTCATTTGAGACTTATTGGAGATGACAGTTGGCTATCCTGCGGAGAAACAGTCTTGAACTAATTACCAGAGGCTGGGTGGATGGGGCAGAAGGGCAAGAGTCACACTGCGGAGAGTCTCTAGCTGTAACAGTGATGAACATTCTAACTGACTAGACTATACCATTACCACCCTATTGCAACCAATTGACATCTATGGTGTCTTACATTTTAATAATTTAGTAGACACTCTTATCCAGAGCGACTTACAGTTAGTGAGTGCATACATTTTCATATTGGCCCCCCGTGGGAATCGAACCCACAACCCTGGCGTTGCAAGTGCCATGCTCTACCAACTGAGCTACAGTTAGAAGGAATATAAGTTGTGACTATTACCATATACATTTGAACTTTAGTTTGACTACTTGATAATGTCTGTTCACTTGCTCTCTTCATTAGATATGCCACAGCTATTTGGGATCGTTACTGTTGAAGAGCAGGCTAAATGTGAAAACCCAACTCCCTCAGTAGTAGTGTTTGAGTTCTTCTTCTTAAAGGACAGGATGTCATTTCTTTCATTACCACTTGAGCTGATGAAGCACTGGGTTTGTCCTGAAATACACCACTGTGGCGTGGGCTCTCTAACAGCAGCCGACAGCAGAGCACCATCCAACCACACCAAAGTCGGGACAGGCTGTTCAGCATCACAGACACAGGGTGCTGTGGCCCTGCTGTGGCCCCGGGGCCCGGCAGCGCCATATTTATCCCCTGATGAAGTGGTAATTGGTGGGAGAGGCCTCACACCTTCCCTAACCAGAGGACTTTACTCTTTACACTGCTGGTCACGCTATTTGTCCACATGCATCCCACAGATGTGCCCACGTAGGTTAGACCCAGTGAACCTCTGTGACTGCTTTATATATGGATACAGGGCCTGTAACAGCCTATCCCTCAGCTCTAGATGTTAAAAGTATGTCTACCTTGTGTTTACTCCAATGGTGTCCTGTGTTGTAGAAAAGCCCAATCTAGCTGTGTGAGAAGTTGCCTGGTGATGTAGTGAACCAGGGAGGTCTGTGCATCATCAGCCTCTCTATCGCTGACACAGCGTCTACACACACCATTTCCTCACAACAATCCCCCCCTGCTGCTTCGACCATCAGCACCGTCACGCTAACCACACTCTTCACACTCACAACATACCATGTTAACTCTGAGTCGGCTGTTTGGGGTTTTCGGCCTTGTGCCACGTGTGTGAGGGGAGATATTAAACCCAGCTGTTTCCAAACAACATATAGACAGAGTGGAGAATTTGTTTCAGCTTGAAGTCAATGTGTGCTGACATTACAGAAGGGAAATAAAGGATGAAGAATTCAGTGTGGAGCGTAGGTTACAACCCTAATGCTAAACAGTTCTCCATTCTAACCATAACTATCACTCCTCTCCTGAAGGGTGCAGTCTAAGGCCTTTTATCATGTGTAAATTTTCATGATTCCTCTCCTTTGTGGTTCCTGAGGTTTTTATATTTCTGGAAAAGCCAGAGAGAACACCATGGATGTAACTCTATACAGTTGAAGTCGGAAGTTTACATACACCTTAGCCAAATACATTTAAACTCAGTTTTTCACAATTCCTGACATTTAATCATAGTAAAAATTCCCTGTTTTAGGTCAGTTAGGATCACCACTTTATTTCAAGAATGTGAAATGTCAGAATAATAGTAGAGAGAATGATTTATTTCAGCTTTAATTTCTTTGATCACATTCCCAGTGGGTCAGAAGTTTACATACACTCAATTAGTATTTGGTAGCATTGCCTTTAAATTGTTTAGCTTGGGTCAAACATTTCGGGTAGCCTTCCACAAGCTTCCCACAATACGTTGGGTGAATTTTGGCCCATTCCTCCTGACAGAGGTGGTGTAACTGAGTTAGGTTTGTAGGCCTCCTTGCTCGCACACGCTTTTTCAGTTCTACCCACAAATATTCTATAGGATTGAGGTCAGAGCTTTGTGATGGCCACTCCAACACCTTGACTTTGTTGTCCTTAAGCCATTTTGCCACAACTTTGGAAGTATGCTTGGGGTCATTGTCCATTTGGAAGACCCATTTGCGACCAAGCTTTAACTTACTGACTGATGTCTTGAGATGTTGCTTCAATATATCCACATAATTTTCATTCCTCATGATGCCATCTATTTTGTGAAGTGCACCAGTCCCTCCTGCAGCAAAGCACCCCCACAGCATGATGCTGCCACCCCCGTGCTTCACGGTTGGGATGGTGTTCTTCGGCTTGCAAGCAACCCCCTTTTTCCTCCAAACATAACGATGCTCATTATGGCCAAACAGTTCTATTTTTGTTTCATCAGACCAGAGGACATTTCTCCAAAAAGTACGATCTTTGTCGCCATGTGCAGTTGCAAACCATAGTCTGTCTTTTTTATGGCGGTTTTGGCTGAGCGGCCTTTCAGGTTATGTCGATTTAGGACTTGTTTTACTGTGGATATAGATACTTTTGTACCTGTTTCCTCCAGCATCTTCACAAGGTCATTTGCTGTTGTTCTGGGATTGATTTGCACTTTTCGCACCAATGTACGTTAATCTCTAGGAGACAGAACGCGTCTCCTTCCTGAGTGGTATGACGGCTGCGTGGTCCCATGGTTTTTATACTTGCGTACTATTGTTTGTACAGATGAACGTGGCACCTTCAGGCATTTGGAAATTGCTCCCAAGGATGAACCAGACTTGTGGAGATCTACCATTTTCTTTCTGAGGTCTTGGCTGATTTCTTTTGATTTTCCCATGATGTCAGGCAAAGAGGCACTGAGTTTGAAGGTAGGCCTTGAAATACATCCACAGGTACACCTCCAATTGACTTAAATGATGTCAATTAGCCTATCAGAAACTTCTAAAGCCATGAAATCATTTTCTGGAACTTTCCAAGCTGTTTAAAGGCACAGTCAACTTAGTGTATGTAAACTTCTGCCCCACTGGAATTGTGATACAGTGAATTATAACTGAAATAATCTGTCTGTAAACAATTGTTGGAAAAATTACTTTTGTCATGCACAAAGTAGATGTCCTAACCGACTTGCCAAAACTATAGTTTGTTAATAAGAAATGTGTGGAGTGGTTGAAAAACTAGTTTTAATGACTCCAACCTAAGTGTATGTAAATTTCCGACTTCAACTGTATATGATCAAATACGTGGTTTATAAGTACTTGGAATTTCCTACACTGCAGTCTCAAGCTAGACACACAAAACCATATCTAACACTGGGACCTGTACAAAAGATGGAGCTGGCTGCAGGGTGCTGGAGGGTACTGCAGGGTGCTGGAGGGTGCTACATAGTGCTGGAGGGTGCTGGAGGGTGCTGCAGGGTGCTGGAGGGTGCTACATAGTGCTGGAGGGTGCTGCATAGTGCTGGAGGGTGCTGCATGGTGCTGGAGGGTGCTTCATAGTGCTGGAGGGTGTTGCATAGTGCTGGAGGGTGCTGCATAGTGCTGGAGGGTGCTGCATGGGGCTGGAGGGTGCTGCTGTGTGTTGGAGCGTACTGCAGGGTACTGGAGGGTACTGCAGGGTGCTGGAGGGTACTGCAGGGTACTGGAGGGGATCATGAACAATAGAAGTTAGAGGTGCCAGAGAGTGTAGTGGACCCAGAGCCAGATCTGGAGAGGCCAACAGTGGTGCTGCGCTGAGACTAATCATAGTTGATGAAGATTGGCAGTGGAGCTGCAGACTCAAACACAAATCACCCTCTTTAATTAATCTACTAATTGGAAATCTGGAAAGAGACAAGGCATCTGTTATTGTGCCCCACTCTCCCTTTGTGTCTTCATTTTGAAAAGAGGCTAAATTAAATGAGGCTTTTGTTTTGGCCAATCTTCCATGCAGTTGTGTGGCTAATGAAATAACGAGTGTGAATGAAAACAGATTTATGATTATTCCTGGCACAGGAAGTTGAAATACAAAGGACCAAACAACAAAATGTGTTATTCCATGTATTTTTACTAAATCAGCAAGATGCATCATCCAATCACATTTGTTATTTTCTCCATAAGTTGTATATTACTCATATAGCCGAGATTAGTTGCAGCTCCAGTTGAGTAGCCCCATGTGGTAACGTCACCTCTGGGACCTGAAGTAACGCTTCATACATATATGCTTCAACAGTTTCCCACCATTTTAACACTGCATTTTTTATAAGGTCAAGCTAAGCATGTTTGACTAGTTCCATGTTATTTTCCTGCTGGCTGTGTGTTTTCTAGTCCCATGGCCACATCGCTAATGCTGCTACCAGACCTGCATGGCGTGGATAATATACTACTGCTATAGGATAAAAGTGGAAACAGGTCTGAAATAGTCCCACACCACATAAAGGCAGTCCTGGACATATTAGCACCAGATGTGTAACACCGTGACATGCATTTTCCTCTCCTAAAGCCGCTCTCTTTAAATACACTGCTCAAAAAAATAAAGGGAACACTAAAATAACACATCCTAGATCTGAATGAATGAAATAATCTTATTAAATACTTTTTTTCTTTACATAGTTGAATGTGCTGACAAAAAAATCACACAAAATGTATCAATGGAAATCAAATTTATTAACCCATGGAGGTCTGGATTTGGAGTCACCCTCAAAATTAAAGTGGAAAACCACACTACAGGCTGATCCAACTTTGATGTAATGTCCTTAAAACAAGTCAAAATGAGGCTCAGTAGTGAGTGTGGCCTCCACGTGCCTGTATGACCTCCCTACAACGCCTGGGCATGCTCCTGATGAGGTGGCGGATGGTCTCCTGAGGGATCTCCTCCCAGACCTGGACTAAAGCATCCGCCAACTCCTGGACAGTCTGTGGTGCAACGTGGCGTTGGTGGATGGAGCGAGACATGATGTCCCAGATGTGCTCAATTGGATTCAGGTCTGGGGAACGGGCGGGCCAGTCCATAGCATCAATGCCTTCCTCTTGCAGGAACTGCTGACACACTCCAGCCACATGAGGTCTAGCATTCTCTTGCATTAGGAGGAACCCAGGGCCAACCGCACCAGCATATGGTCTCACAAGGGGTCTGAGGATCTCATCTCTGTACCTGATGGCAGTCAGGCTACCTCTGGTGAGCACATGGAGGGCTGTGCGGCCCCCCAAAGAAATGCCACCCCACACCATGACTGACCCACCGCCAAACCAGTCATGCTGGAGGATGTTGCAGGCAGCAGAACGTTCTCCACGGCGTCTCCAGACTCTGTCACGTCTGTCACATGTGCTCAGTGTGAACCTGCTTTCATCTGTGAAGAGCACAGGGCTCCAGTGGCGAATTTGCCAATCTTGGTGTTCTCTGGCAAATGCCAAACGTCCTGCACGGTGTTGGGTTGTAAGCACAACCCCCACCTGTGGACGTCGGGCCCTCATACCACCCTCATGTAGTCTGTTTCTGACCGTTTGAGCAGACACATGCACATTTGTGGCCTGCTGGAGGTCATTTTGCAGGGCTCTGGCAGTGCTGCTCCTGCTCCTCCTTGCACAAAGGCGGAGGTAGCAGTCCTGCTGCTGGGTTGTTGCCCTCCTACGGCCTCCTCCACGTCTCCTGATGTACTGGCCTGTCTCCTGGTAGCGCCTCCATGCTCTGGACACTACGCTGACAGACACAGCAAACCTTCTTGCCACAGCTCGCATTGATGTGCCATCCTGGATGAGCTGCACTATCTGAGCCACTTGTGTGGGTTGTAGACTCCGTCTCATGCTACCACTAGAGTGAAAGCACCGCCAGCATTCAAAAGTGACCAAAACATCAGCCAGGAAGCATAGGAACTGAGAAGTGGTCTGTGGTCACCACCTGCAAAACCAGTCCTTTATTGGGGGTGTCTTGCTAATTGCCTATAATTTCCACCTGTTGTCTATTCCATTTGCACAACAGCATGTGAAATGTATTGTCAATCAGTGTTGCTTCCTAAGTGGACAGTTTGATTTCACAGAAGTGTGATTGACTTGGAGTTACATTGTGTTGTTTAAGTGTTCCCTTTATTTTTTGAGCAGTGTACATGAATGTAACAAAATGTTGTTGATGTCTCGTATGCTATATTGATTTACTGCAACAAAGTATGAAAGATGCATTAGAGACAGTATGGTGCATGACCCGTTTTGACGCTCTCTACTTTCAAGGACGGCATGGTGATTAGTTTCTCCTCTAAAAAATGCACTTGATTTTGTGCGTTTTGTCTTGATGTGTAGAGGCCTAACAGATGGTAATGTCATATCCCTCGGCACGTCAATCAGTACTCTGCCTCCATCCAGCCAGTCACCTGCCACTAATACATTTGGGTGATTCTGTAGGGTGATTCTATAGATTGATTATGTGGGGTGGTTCTGTAGGGTGATTCTGTAGGGTGATTCTGTAGGGTGATTCTATAGATTGATTATGTGGGGTGGTTCTGTAGGGTGATTCTGTAGGGTGATTCTATAGATTGATTATGTGGGGTGGTTCTGTAGGGTGATTCTGTGGGGTGGTTCTGTAGGACGATTATGTGGGGTAGTTCTGTAAGGTGATTCTGTAGGGTGATTCTGTGGGGTGATTGTGTGGCAGAGGGGGAGGGCTCTGTGAGGCCTTGACAGGGGGGCGTGGAGAGACCCACTTTGTCTTTTGTTGTCTTGGTTGAATTTATGATCTGCCCCCGGCCCCCGGCCCTCTGATGACTCACTGCTCACATCATGTGTCAGGTTATTGTTATTTGTTATTTATTTGTTATTTTTATTTTTTACTTTTCTATTTTTTACTTAACACTTATATTCTTAAAACTGCATTGTTGGTTAAGGGCTTGTAAGTAAGCATTTCACTGGAAGGGAACACCTGTTGTATTCGGTGCATGTGACAAATAAAATGTGATTTGATTTGATTGATATATCACTGTTCATAGGCTTTAGCATCTCCTTCAGAAGTTTTGACTGACATATAACGATTTGTTCTGATGATATATGGACTGGAGTTTAGCCATCGTTGTTTATTGGTATCAGGATAAGAAAAGGAAACAAAAAAGCAGGCCTTAGGTGTTGGTCCACGGAACATCCTGCTTCTGTATTTATATCTGGGCCAACTGTGTCAGGTTTAATATCAGACACTGATTTCACATAGAGCTGGATCAACCTGAAGATGAATGTCAAGAGTGTCATATAATTCAATTTAATCAAAATGTTCCTCTCCGTTATCTCTACTGCCTCTGGGTCTATCTGACACTTGATCCATTGAGAGTGAAAATTGAGATAAGCTTGGCAAAGTAATAAAGTTAAACTCAGCGGGTTGCACAAGTGCTGGACAGACGCCTGTGGAATAATGGTGATATTGTCAGGGAAAAGTAGGCTGCTATTTAGGGATCACTAAGACGCTAGTGTAACTCTATTCACGAGCTCATCCCCAGATGAACACCAGATATGATTTCCATATGGCTGAAATGAGCTGCATGCCAGATCAAGCCTTTTATCTTTTGGTTGTATTTCATACATGTCCCAAAGCATCCAGGAACCATGACATATGGGGAAATACGGAAACCATGAATTTCAATGTGTATCGTTTTGGGTTCACTAGTTGTTACTTATATCATTGAGTAATGATGCTGTCAGAAGAATATAGGTTGAAAGTTGTATGAATGATAGATATCTCTCTGAAAGCCAGTAGGATAGGATAGTAAATCCCTCTATTTCAATAGTATATGTTTAAATGAGTTACAAGGGGAAACCTTATGAAACTCTCTGAATTGTTTTATGGCCTGTAATTACCCTGACATTAGTCTGAGGGCCCTCTGGCAGGATATCAAGTGAAAACAAGTCTTGATTTGGTGATGTGACGGAGTTGGAGAGTGTGAGGTGATCTTATTCTTCAGGTTTACGCAGGGCCATAGAGTCATCAGACATATTTAGAGTGTGAGGATTGCGGTGTCGTCCTAACATGGGACATCCTCTGTTCCGTGTGGGTGGGTGGAAAGGAGATGTATCGCTACAGAGTCACAGAGTTAGAAACTGTTCTGAATTCTCACATTGTAAATCTTTCAGGATCCCTTTAGAATTTCAACTCCCACTCACTCCTTCCCTCAGGTGAAATACGTTTCCTTTCTCACAACCCTTCAGTTTCATCAAAATCACTCAATCCATCAAATGTGATTTGTACAACTTTTTTTGCAATGCATTAGTCACCCAGTGCTTTAAAACCCCTAAATAGTAAGCCAAGGAGACAGTGCCAAGGACAAGCTCATAGAAAGAAACTCTGAAGGGGAATCCCATCCTCCTCTTGCTGGCCAAGAAAATTCATTTTCCTTTTTAGTGAGACAGTGTCGTCTTGAAACACTGATCCCCAGCTAATTTGTTTTAGCCAAACATGACGATACCACAAATAATCCACACAGTCAGTTGAAGCACTTGCACCGAGCCCAGTGATCTCCTTTCAACGTCACTCTGGGGAAATCAAAGCAATTCCACAGACAAAACGATAACTCTTACTTAACTGTGAACCAATGTTCCCTACCTAAAGTTAGTCCAGTGAGAAAATATGGCTAGTTGTGTAAGACTGCTGATTTCGCCTGTCTCTTTATGGCCCCTTTGTGGTTGCACCATCTACATCTGTGGACACGTTGTAGCAGACATCATCAAGGTATTGGCACAGCCTCTGGTAGCTAAGCTACGGTATTGATTGACTCCACACAGAGAAGAAGATCATTAGAGAAGTTGGCCAGACGCCTGCCATGTTTCCTCCATCTTCACACAGGCTCAGTTCCATCTCCTCTAATCAATGTTGTACAGATGGAGGACTTGAGTTGGTTTATCTGAGGACTCTCATCTGAATGTCAATATTCAGTCTGTGTTCCTCAGATTTGCATACACATGCGTTTCGTGAAACAAACAAGAAATAAGACAAAAAGCACAAAACTTGAGCGTGCATAACTATTCACCCCCCCCCCCCCCCCCCCCCCTCTTGGGGAATGTTTCTATAAGCTTGGCACATCCTAGCCACTGGGATCTTTGCCCATTCTTCAAGGCAAAACTTCTCCAGCTCCTTCAAGTTGGATGGGTTCCGCTGGTGTACAGCACTCTTTAAGTCATACCACAGATTCTCAATTGGATTGACGTCTGGGCTTTGACTAGGCCATTCCAATACATTTAAATGTTTCCCCTTAAACCACTCGAGTGTTGCTTTAGCAGTATGCTTAGGGTCATTGTCCTGCTGGAAGGTGAACCTCCGTCCCAATCTCAAATCTCTGGAAGACTGAAACAGGTCTCCCTCAAGAATTTCCCTGTATTTAGCGCCATTCATCATTCTTTCAATTCTGACCAGTTTCCCAGTCCCTGCCTATGAAAAACATCCCCACAGCATGATGCTGCCACCACCATGCTTCACTGTGGAGATGGTGTTCTCGGGGTGATGAGAGGTGTTGGGTTTGCGCCAGACATAGCGTTTTCCTTGATGGCCAAAAAGCTCAATTTTAGTCTCATCTGACCAGAGTACCTTCTTCCATATGTTTGGGTAGTCTCCCACATGCCCTTTGGCGAACACCAAACGTGTTTGCTTATTTTTTTCTTTAAGCAATGGCTTTTTTCTGGCCACTCTTCCATAAAGCCCAGCTCTGTGGAGTGTGCGGCTTAAAGTGGTCCTATGGACAGATACTCCAATCTCCGCTGTGGAGCTTTGCAGCTCCTTCAGGATTATCTTTGGTCTCTTTGTTGCCTCTTTGATTAATGCACTCCTTGCCTGGTCCGTGAGTTTTGGTGGGCGTCCCTGTCTTGGTAGGTTTGTTGTGGTGCCATATTCTTTCCATTTTTGAATAATGGATTTAATGGTGCTCCGTGGGATGTTCAAAGTTTCTGATATTTTTTTATAACCCAACCCTGATCCGTATTTCTCCACAACTTTGTCCCTGACCTGTTTGGAGAGCTCCTTGGTCTTTATAGTGCCACTTGCTTGGTGGTGCCCCTTGCTTAGTGGTGTTGCAGACTCTGGGGCCTTTCAGAACAGGTGTATATATACAGAGATCATGTGACAGATCATGTGACACTTAGATTGCACACAGGTGGACTATATTTAACTAATTATGTGACTTCTGAAGGTAATTGGTTGCAACAGATCTTATTTACGGGCTTCATAGCAAAGGGGGTGAATACATATGCACGCACCACTCTTCCGTTATTTATTTTTTAGAATTTTTTGAAACAAGTAATTTTTTTCATTTCACTTCACCAATTTGGACTATTTTGTGTATGTATATTACATGAAATCTAAATAAAAATCCATTTAAATTACAGGTTGTAATGCAACAAAATAGGAAAAACACCAAGGGGGATGAATACTTTTGCAAGGCACTGTATGTAGAAATAAACACTATAAGAACCATATGAGAACCCTGTGTATACCATTAAAACTGTTGCACAAACACCATCAGACCAATTAACATTGGTTAACGATTGCGTAAGTATTGCATTTTTAAAAATAGAAATCGAAAATCTTAACATAGATGTTACATTGTTTTTCACATTGTGGTATTGTGGCGTATTAGTCGAGTCATGACGAATGGACAAACAAATGACCTCTTCAGAAAATAAATGTTTATAGACCAACACATTTTGGGAGAGAACTGGGAATGAGAAAGCAAGCTTGTGGTTTAAAGTTGGAACACACTTCTTTGAACAGCCCAGTAATTTGAGTTTGAGGCCATGTCTGGCACCCGCTATGATATAAGCACACACACAGAAGTCTCGTCTACTGTGTTGGCCGACTACAGTCTATGGAAAGGCTATGCTCCAGTTAAGACCACGATTATCCCTTTAAACTCAACTCAGGAATTAACCTCTTAAGGATCGTACCCTTTTTTTCAATTCTCGCCTAAAATGACATACCCAAATCTAACTGCCTGTATCTCAGGGCCTGAAGCAAGGACATGCATAGTATTGATACCATTTGAAAGGAAACACTTTGAAGTTTGTGGAAATGTGAAATTAATGTAGGAGAGTATAACACATTAGATCTGGTAAAAGATAATACAAACAAAAAAACATGCGTTTTCAATATTATTATTTTTGTTCCACCATCTTTGAAATGGAAGAGAAAGGCCACATTATAATATTGAGGTTTAGGCCCAATTTGGATTGTGGCCACTAGATGGCAGCAGTGTGTGCGCAAAGTTTCAGATTGATCTAGTGAAGCATTGCAATACTGGACTATTTTGTATCAAATCTGCCCAAATGTGCCGAATTGGTCAATTGATACATTTTCAAGTACATAACTATAGAGAACATACAAAAATGATATGGTAATACAAAATGTAAATTTACACACTCCCAGGAATGTCATACATGATGGATCATTAGCTTATACACTAACTTTCACAGATCTAGATGACCGGGCGGGGTGGTTGTGGAGCCAGAGACAGCATGGGTTCAAACTGTGGAACCCAGTTCCTACATTTGAATATAAAAATTGATTTTATCAAACAAAACTATGCTACATTTTATCTCTGGGACCCTTAGGATGACAAATCAGAGACAAGATTACTGAATGTAAGTACATTATTTACCTTCAGAGGTGAATGTATAAAACCCAGTTGCCGTGATAAGTTTTTTCATGTTGTGCACTCTGCTCAAACAATAGCATGGTCTTTTTTCACTGTAATAGCTACTGTAAATTGGACAGTGCAGTTAGATTAGCAAGAATCTAAGCTTTCTGCCCATATAACACATGTCTATGTCCTGTTACTTACAACAGCCATGCTAATCACATTAGTGCACGTTAGCTCAACCGTCCCGTATACGGGACACCGATCCCATAGAGGTTAACATTCATTTGTCTGCCTCTCAACTAGAATAATGAACAATTTGTATTCATTCAAAGGTTGAGAGGAGCCAAGGTGTAGTTCATGGATAATTACACATCGGTACCATTATTTACCCAACACTGCCCAATCAACATACAGTACATGTGGTGATTCCTCATTGGTTTGCACCATAACATAGCCTCTCAGAAGTGGGAAATGTTTGTGATGTACGTGAGTGCCAGCTTCATGTCGTCACATCACAGACAGGTGATACATCAGTGGAGGTTGTTGTCTCTTACTGCCTAATTAAAAGCTGTGGAATTCCCCAGCTCCATTGTGGTCTTGACAGCACAGTGACAGCAGCAGCTCCAGGGCATGGAGGTGGTGAGAGGCGGCTGCAGTGCACCTGTTCTTTATGCAGTCTTTGGCACACGCACACCCTAACAATGTTGTCATTTAGCAGATGCTCTTATCCAGAGCGACTTACAGGAGCAATATGGGTTAAGTGCCTTGCTCAAGGTCACATCAACAGATTAGAATCAGCAACCTTTAGGTTACTGGCCCAACATTCTTAACCTCGGCTACCTAGGCTACCTGCTGCCCATTTACAAAAATCAACACCTTCATGGACATAGACATAGATTTTTTAACTCCTTTAACTCTCAGAGAGTTGTATGTGAGTCCGTGTGTGCATGCACGTCTGTGTTTGTCTGCAATGGCTGGCCGTCTGTCCCTTAGTTTGACAGTCAAAAAGTAAAGAAACCACATGCTGCAGAACAGCTAAATGCGGTTATCGTAGTTTGTCATAACGGGTGCCACAGTCCTGAAATGAGGTCTGAATGACACGCTCCACTGCACCTAAACTCATTTAATGTAGCAGGAAAAACCATGACTTCACTTTCCCCTTTACGTGGGATCTACTGATTGGTTTGCCGTAAGGAGGTTGGCAGTTCGCAGATAAAAGAAAAATGAGGCAGCCAAAGGGAATACTTATGAGCTCCTGAAAAAACCTGGAACTTTTCAGAGCTGAGATGAGGTGGTGTTGATGATATTGTGTGAGAGAGGGAAAGTAAGAGAAGGTCAGTGATTTGTCAGCTGTGTTGGAGTCTACTCTCTGCGACAAGCTGCCCATTCGTCATGGTGCCTAGCTCTAACGCTGGCCGCCAGGACAGGACAGGCTAACGGATTACAATCTCTCTTTTTACCACGCCCCTCCATTCTCATCCCTGACGGCACCCATCTGTTCCTGTTGGAGAAGTATTCTCCATGGAATTTTCTCTCTTTCCCCACTTCTCTCATTCTCTTTCTCTTTCTCTCTCTCTCTCTCTCTCTCTCTCTCTCTCTCTCTCTCTCTCTCTCTCTCTCTCTCTCTCTCTCTCTCTCTCTCTCTCTCTCTCGCTCTCTCTCTCTCTCTCTCTCTCTCCTCTCTCTCTCTCTCTTCTCTCTCTCACTCTCTCTCTCGCTCTCTCTCACGCGCGTGTTTAAACTGTGACGGGGAATGTCATGCGGTATCACAGAGATGGACATATGGGGCTTTTGGCAGGTCTGAACGTGCTTGTCTCAGCTTCCCAGTCTTGTCAGAGCAAGACCCCTGACACTAGTCACAGTGGTGTTTCAGTTCTCCATAGACAGAGAAACTCTTGAACTCAAGTGGTTCAAGAACATAACTGCAGTTCGGTTGGTTGGATGTTGGCAAAATATATAAATATATTATTCATCTCACAGATGGTTATTACTGTAAGACTGTCAAGAACTGTCAAAACTATAGTACGGAAGACAAAGCTGTTATTATGTGCTACTGTGGTGTCTGGCACTGGTATTTGAGTGAAAAGAGGTATTGCACGGCAGTGCAGCCTAGTGACCCATAAACATCATGTACCACTCCACAAACCAATCGGCTTTGTTTGTTCTGCAGGTTGACATTTATTGTCATGAATCTTGCCCTGGAGACAGAACTGAGCAATTCCCCCTTAGATAGGCCAGTTTTAAAGTCACAATTGTCCATATTGTAAAAATTCATGAAAACTAAAATGAGCTTTTTGGTCTTAATCTAAGGTTAGTTTGAGGCATTAGGGTTAGCAGTGTGGTTAAGGTTAGTGTTAAGGTTAAGGTTAGTGTTAGGTTTAAAATGTTATGATTTTAGGACTTTGTGGCTGTGCTAGCTAGTGCCACTGCAGAACTGCCTCCAGAAAAAGATTTATGACGAAAAACGCTAACCTGTTTTTGTTCTGGAGCTGATGCCGCCTGTGTTATTCTTTCTGTGGTTACTGGTTGCACTCTGGGCCAATCTGTCAGCAAAAAATGAAATTACATATTTTTCTTGTGCTTTTAATGAACCACAATTATCAACAAATCATGTGAGAGGTAAGGAGTCAACTCCTCTGCCAACTTGGAAAACAGAGTCTGACATGTTTATTCAGCTCTCTGTAACCAAAGAGACGTCTGAATTAGATGAGAGGGAGCTATAACTGTCAGGACAGGAGCAACGAAAGAAAATGATAAGCATTCCTCCAGACAAAAAATGACAAGTGCCATCACAATGATAATATTTGGCCATTGAGCAATAAAGCAGTGACAAAACAGGAGTGTTTTGGAAAATATGAATACTATCTTTTAATGTGAACATTTCTGATGTGTTTTCCTTTCCACTCCAGTAGGGTTCTCTCATTGAAAACCATTGGAACCAAATTACTTGTCAGCCTAATTACACTATATATACAAAAGTATGTGGACACCCCTTCAAATTAGTGGATTCGGCTATTTCAGCCACACCTGTTGCTGACAGATGTATAAAATCGATCACACAGCCATGCAATCTCCATAGACAAACATTGGCAGTAGAATGGCCTGACTGAAGAGCTCAGTGACTTTCAACGTGGCACCGTCGTAGGATGCCACCTTTCCAACAAGTCAGTTTGTAAAATTTGCACACAAGCCTAAGATCACCATGCGCAATGCCAATCGTCGGCTGGAGTGGAAACACGTTCTCTGGAGTGATGAATCACGCTTCACCATCTAGCAGTCCGACGGACTAATCTGGGTTTGTTCCAACATCTAGTGGAAAGCCTTCCTAGAAGATAATATTTGATAATAATCCCTTGATAATATTTGTCTCAGAATGAACCCATCTAAAGTGTGATTACATTTTGTCTGCCATGGATAGGAAAGAGGTCAGGATAGCATCTCTGTAGGGATAGCATCTCTGTAGGGATAGCATCTCTGTAGGGATGGCGAGGAAGTGGAGAAGAGGAGGAGATGAATGTTAGGGAAGGGGAAGTCCACATAGACAGCACATCCTTCAGCCTTGGACCAGACCACACTGCTATCTATTCACTCAACACCTGGAAACTGGCTCTGCAAATGCACTATAGACAACATACTGTAGCTGTGGATATACACACAAGACAGATACATTATTACAAATCCTTCTGGTGCTTTCTTGTCCCAATCTAATATGTCCCAATCTGAGGTTAGCCCCTCCCTCCTCCACAGGCCATACGATGGGATCCACAGGGGACAGACAGGGGCTACAGTGGTCTCAGTCCCTTAAACCACCCCTGGGTGTCTCGTTGTCTCTGCTAGGCCTTGACCCTGGGAGGACACCTTTCAGTTATTCTCATAGTGAAATGACACACCTCCTTTACTAAGTGGGTATGGTGTTGGGTTTGGTACATTGGAGTACAGTATGTGTGTTTATAATTAGTGAAAGACGGAACACAAGTAGTCTAATAGCTGTCATTTGAGCTATTATCTTTCATTTGCACATTTGTCTATCAAGACAGGCAAACCTCTCTTTTTTGCTCACGTGCCTTTCTCTCACTCTCTCTCTCCCTCCCTCCCTCCCTCCCTCCCTCCATCCCTCTCTCTGTCCCTCCGTTCCTCTCTCTCCCTCCCTCCTTCTCTCCCTCCATCCCTCCCTCCATCCCTCTCTCTATCCCTCCACCCCTCTCTCTCTCCCTCTATTCCTCTCTCTCTCTCTCCCTCCCTCCTTCCCTCCCTCCCTCCCTCCCTCCCTCCCTCCCTCCCTCCCTCCCTCCCTCCCTCCCTCCCTCCATCCCTCTCTCTGTCCCTCCGTTCCTCTCTCTCCCTCCCTCCCTCCTTCTCTCCCTCCATCCCTCCCTCCATCCCTCTCTCTATCCCTCCATCCCTCTCTTTCTCCCTCTGTTCCTCTCTCTCTCTCTCTCTCTCTCTCTCTCTCTCTCTCTCTCTCTCTCTCCCTCTGTTCCTCTCTCTCTCTCTCTCTCTCTCTCTCTCTCTCTCTCTCTCTCTCTCTCTCTCTCTCTCTCTCTCTCTCTCTCTCTCTCTCTCTCCCTCTGTTCCCCTCTCTCTCTCTCTCTCTCTCTCTCTCTCTCTCTCTCTCTCTCTCCCTCTCTCTCTTATCCAGTGGTGTGTGCTCTTTATGTGTGTGTTTCCTATCTCAATGCTTGATTAAAAGCCCATTAGTGATGCATGGCCCTGGGTAAAACACAGAAAGTGTAATCAAAATGGAAATGAGTGAGACGGTGTGGAGAGGAGGGGAGTGGAGAGAGATGAAGCGAGCAGTGACTGTCTTCACCACAAAAGACAATTTTCCACATTTTCTCTTTTACGTCAATTTTTTTTAGTAATAAGGCAGACATGATTAAACCGAGGCCCAGCATAATGGGAATACATCCAGTCCAGAAACATTCAGTTGACAGCTGTGATTGGGCTCTGCACAAAGCCAATAGACAGAGAGGAAGAAAGAAATGAAAGAGAAAATGACAGTGTGTTTGGTTTTCAGTCAGCAGTTGCCAGCTATAAATATCCCCATCTTCCCTCTCTTTAGTTTGCTGTATGTAAATCAATACTTGTCAACCTCCCTATACTTTATGCAGAAAGATATTTGTCACAAAACAAATGTTGACAGTGTTGTTGCTTATGACAGCCTGATTCATCACTTCCTGTCAGACAGTGTGAAGGAACTCATAAAACAGCAAACAACCAAGCCTGCAGTTAACAAGCCCTGGGCCTGAAGTCAGACTCCACACACACACTCATCATTTAAACACCATGCATCACCTCCACTGTCTGGGCCAAACCACTGCTGCCAATACACAACAAGATAATGCAGCAGCCAGCTCCTCCATTCACATCAACTACCTGCTCCTCCTCGTTTGTCAGCCTAAGCAATGAGAAGCAATGAGAAGCAATGAGAAGCAATGAGAAGCAATGAGAAGCAATGAGAAGCAATGAGAAGCACAAGGGCAATAACAAAGGCATCAGGCTGACTGGGCAGCCATGTTTTACTGTGCATGATGTGCTCTACAGCTGATTATTGCTGTTTGGGGGGGGGGGGGGGATTGTAAGTAGCAGAAATGTGTTTTGCTACGTTTCTTAAGCTCTATTTAGTTGTTCATAGTTGCAGAGAAACATGGTATAATTTAGAGCAGTGTGATTGGTGAGTCCTGGGCACTGGGTTGAGGCCATCAGCTACAAAGAGACCCTATTGGCCAGCGCCTCGTGGCCAGGTCCATGCAGGGTGGAGACTGACCCAGAAAACAGACTGTGGTCTTTTGGTGTTAGACTGTGGAGATGATTGCTGGGGGCATGAGAGGCTGGGGGATGAGAGGCTGGGGGATGAGAGGCAGGGGGATGAGGGCTGGGGGACGAGAGGCTGGGGGACGAGAGGCTGGGGGATGAGGGCTGGGGGACGAGGCTGGGGGACGAGAGGCAGGGGGATGAGAGGCTGAGGGATGAGAGGCTGGGGGACGAGAGGCTGGGGGATGAGGGCTGGGGGACGAGAGGCTGGGGGATGAGAGGCTGGGGGACGAGAGGCTGGGGGATGAGAGGCTGGGGGACGAGAGGCTGGGGGACGAGAGGCTGAGGGATGAGAGGCTAGGGGATGAGAGGCTGGGGGACGAGAGGCTGGGGGATGAGGGCTGGGGGATGAGAGGCTGGGGGATGAGGGCTGGGGGACGAGAGGCTGGGGGACGAGAGGCTGGGGGACGAGAGGCTGAGGGACGAGAGGCTGGGGGATGAGAGGCTGGGGGATGAGGGCTGGGGGACGAGAGGCAGGGGGACGAGAGGCTGGGGGACGAGAGGCTGGGGGACGAGAGGCTGAGGGACGAGAGGCTGGGGGATGAGAGGCTGGGGGATGAGGGCTGGGGGACGAGAGGCAGGGGGACGAGAGGCTGGGGGACGAGAGGCTGAGGGACGAGGCTGGGGGACGAGAGGCTGGGGGATGAGAGGCTGGGGGACGAGAGGCTGGGGGACGAGAGGCTGAGGGATGAGAGGCTGGGGGACGAGAGGCTGGGGGATGAGAGGCTGGGGGACGAGAGGCTGGGGGACGAGAGGCTGAGGGATGAGAGACTGGGGGATGAGAGGCTGGGGGATGAGGGCTGGGGGACGAGAGGCTGGGGGATGAGAGGCTGGGGGATGAGGGCTGGGGGACGAGAGGCAGGGGGATGAGAGGCTGGGGGACGAGAGGCTGGGGGATGAGGGCTGGGGGATGAGAGGCTGGGGGATGAGGGCTGGGGGACGAGAGGCTGGGGGACGAGAGGCTGGGGGACGAGAGGCTGAGGGACGAGAGGCTGGGGGATGAGAGGCTGGGGGAAGAGAGGCTGGGGGACGAGGCTGGGGGATGAGAGGCTGGGGGATGAGGGCTGGGGGACGAGAGGCTGGGGGATGAGAGGCTGGGGGATGAGGGCTGGGGGACGAGAGGCAGGGGGATGAGAGGCTGGGGGACGAGAGGCTGGGGGATGAGAGGCTGGGGGATGAGGGCTGGGGGAAGAGAGGCTGGGGGATGAGGCTGGGGGATGAGAGGCTGGGGGATGAGGGCTGGGGGACGAGAGGCTGGGGGATGAGAGGCTGGGGGATGAGTGCTGGGCCGGGGGTGGCCGGGGAGGACCAGACTTGTCTTTGTATCTTTTTGAGAGCAATCGGTTATCAGCACATGGGCCCTAGTAATTAGCCAACAGGGGAGATGAGCTATGGTGCAGCTCTGTGACTGGAGGGGTTGGAGGTGGGGCAGTGAGGGGTCCAGAGGGCTCCTATGTTTTTGTCCAAGAGCCCCGGGGCAGCTGGGTACACCACCTGTTAATTAACTCTGAAGTGGGCTTTAATTGGAGGCCTGGCTTAGGACCACCCATAGAACGACTGAGAGAGGAGGCCAAAAAACAAAAACAGGTGCACAACAGAGATAGCAGGACGAGACCGAAAGCACAGGGAAATGGAAAATATGAGAATCATGAACCTCTTGAACGGAAAGACCTACCCTGTTTTTAACAAGTCAAGGTGTCTTGGTTACAGTGCTCTATGGGTAGTGGAATCATCTCTTGGTCTTCATCCTCTGCTGCTGTATGGTGCTGTAATGAAGACTGAAAACAATATTTTCTCTTGCATATTACTGGGGAAAACATCATTATGTCACCCTTTACTAGTGTTATGTTGATTTGAAACTGTTTCATTTTTAAGGTCACAGATGATTAATGCTATTTAGAAGAGATTGAACAAATTATTTGTTTTGTTGTTTTAATTAGGTTAGAAATGCCATCCATGTCTTTTGCTACATTAGCTGTCATTTTCCAAATGAAGATTTGCCAGAGGCATGGTGTAATTCATCTGTTTTAGAAGTGTTGATGACAACGCAACAACAACGTCAGAGATCTTGTTTATCCTGGAACTGGTGTCATAATAAAGTGTTTCCCAACCCTGGTCCCCGAGTCCATCCAACAGTACCCTGGTCCCCGAGTACATCCAACAGTACACAGTTTCATTGTAACCCTTGAGAAACACACCTCATTCAACTCATTGAGGGCTTGATGATTCGTTGACAAGTTGAATCAGGTGTGATTGTCCAGGGTAACAATAAAAATTTGTACTGTTGGGGGTACTGGAGGACCAGGGTTGGGAAACACTGTCATAATATGTGTCAAAACCTAAATCAGACAGACAGACAAAGAAACTCATTCTGTTTTCCTGGATGTATGTGTTCCATTCTGTGTTGAGCCTGCTTCAGAACATTGTCTGTGTCTACATGTGCATGGATCTGTTTGTCTGTTTGTTTCTCCTCTTCTCTCTCCTGTAGTGTTGTCAGTCGGAGCAGAGCAGAGTCAGTTGTTTGTGTGAACAGTAGCACAGCACAGAGAGAGAGATGAGTGTCTGATAATAGGATTGTCCCAGCTTTGCTCTAACTACAACACTACAGGACCAGTAGGGAGCGGGACCGCTCCATTCATGTGGAACGCCTCTCCAACATGTCTCTAGTATGTTGTTTTCTTGTCACCAATTTGTCCAAACTGTGTTGAAGCCTCACTGTGCTGTATGTAGCGTGTTATTCAAAATGTTTCTTATTGCTGTCAGACTTCTATAGAAATAACTAAGACAAAGGGAATAAGGGTCATACTGTTGCACAGTCTAGTGATCCAAAGTGCTCTCCAATGATCTATTCAGTCACCCCGTCTGCTATTTTTCTCCCCTATTGCCAGATCCCATTGAGGAAACAGACACTTCCGACAAACTGCCTTTCAGTCAGCTGGACAGTTTAGACCTCCTTTCATTAACCCCCCTCACCTCCCCCCAGCCCAAATTAACCCCCTGTCACCAGCCCACAATGAGAGTGGGCATGGCCCAGGCTGATTTATCCCACGCCTACCCATCATGAGGGCACAGTGGCCCCCAACGGCCCCCATCTCCCCCATTAGCCATACGCCCAGCCCTCTTGGTCTCCCTCCCTCACCCCCTCCCCTCTCTCCACCCCCCTCTGTCCAGCCCTCACACATCCTGTCACACAGCCCAAACCTGTCACCCTGTCTGCTGAAGAGACAGTCAGCCACAATACTGCTGTGATGGGAGAGGGACCACAATCAAAAGGACTG
>NW_028166741.1:30000-60449 GCF_964263955.1 Coregonus lavaretus
CTTAGGTCAGTTAGGATCACCACTTTATTTTAAGAATGTGAAATGTCAGAATAATAGTAGAGAGAATTATTTATTTAAGCTTTTATTTATTTCATAACATTCCCAGTGGGTCAGAAGTTTACATACACTCAATTAGTATTTGGTAGCATTGCCTTTAAATTGTTTAACTTGTGTCAAACGTTTCGGGTAGCCTTCCACAAGCTTCCCACAATACGTTGGGTGAATTTTGGCCCATTCCTCCTGACAGAGCTGGTGTAACTGAGTCAGGTTTGTAGGCCTACTTGCTCGCACACGCTTTTTCAGTTCTGCCCACAAATTTTCTATAGGATTGAGGTCAGGGCTTTGTGATGGCCACTCCAATACCTTGACTTTGTTGTCCTTAAGCCATTTTGCCACAACTTTGGAAGTATGCTTGGGGTCATTGTCCATTTGGAAGACCCATTTACGACCAAGCTTTAACTTACTGACTGATGTCTTGAGATGTTGCTTCACTATATCCACATAATTTTCCTTCCTCATGATGCCATCTATTTTGTGAAGTGCACCAGTCCCTCCTGCAGCAAAGCACTCCCACAGCATGATGCTACCACCCCCGTGCTTCACGGTTGGGATGGTATTCTTCGGCTTGCAAGCACCCCCCTTTTTCCTCCAAACATAACGATGGTCATTATGGCCAAACAGTTCTATTTTTGTTTCATCAGACCAGAGGACATTTCTCCAAAAAGTACGATCTTTGTCCCCATGTGCAGTTGCAAACCGTAGCCTGTTTCCTCCAGCATCTTCACAAGGTCCTTTGCTGTTGTTCTGGGATTGATTTGCCCTTTTCGCACCAAAGTACGTTCATCTCTAGGAGACAGAACGCGTCTCCTTCCTGAGTGGTATGATGGCTGCGTGGTCCCATGGTGTTTATACTTGCATACTATTGTTTGTACAGATGAACGTGGTACCTTCAGGCATTTGGAAATTGCTCCCAATGATGGACCAAACTTGTGGAGGTCTACAATTTTGTTTCCTGAGGTCTTGACTGATTACTTTTGATTTTCCCATGATGTCAAGCAAAGAGGCACTGAGTTTGAAGGTAGGCCTTGAAATGCATCCACAGGTACATCTCCAATTGACTCAAATTATGTAAATGAGCCTATCAGAAGCTTCTAAAGCCACAACATCATTTTCTGGAATTTTCCGAGCTGTTTAAAGGCACTGTTAACTTAGTGTATGTAAACTTCTGACCCACTGGAATTGTGATACAGTGAATTATAAGTGAAATAATCTGTCTGTTGTCACGCTCTGGCTCCGGGACTTTGTATGTTGAGCCAGGGTGTGTTCGTTTCGTTGTGTTCTGTTTGGTTGGGTTGTCTATGTGGTTGTTTCCTTGTTTGGTCGTGTGACTCCCAATCAGTGGTAACGAGTGTCAGCTGTTGGCTCGTTATCTCTGATTGGGAGCCATATTTAAACTGTGTGTTTTCACCTTGTGTTTGTGGGTTTTTGTTCCATGTTCTGTCAGTGTTACAGAGGACTTCACGTATCGTCATTGTTTGTTGTTTTGGTATTGAGTACTTTAATTTAATAAAGTCATGTTCGCTCAACGCGCTGCGCTTTGGTCTCATTCGTCAGACGATCGTGACAGAAAAACCCACCGTAAAAGGACCAAGCAGCGTGTCCAGGAGCAAGGAGACTGGACATGGGAGGAAGCGCCGGGTAAGGAGATAGAGAGGCTGGCGATGGCCCAGGTGGGCAAATCGTGGTCCTGGGAGGACATGCTCGGGGGCAAGGGACCTTGGGGAAGGATCAAGGCCCTGGCGAGAGAGGAGCAACGGCGTCAGCAGGGCCATCGTCGGATGGAAGAGAGGCAACCCCAAAAAAAATTTGGGGGGGGGCACATGGCTTGGGCGGCTGGGCAGCAGGAGGCTGCCACAGGGCAATTTGGAGAGGAGGCCACCGGGTTTTGGGGGCCAGAAGGCAGGTTGGCGAGGCCGGGATGGAGAGCGGAACAAACTTCCCGTACTCAGGCATGGCAGCATGGGACGGGGCAGGTTCCGCGGTATGCGGAGCAGCGTACGGTGCCACGAGTGGTCCGGCACAGTCCTGTACGTCCTGTGCGAGCACCCCGCACGTGTCGTGCGAAGGGGGGTATGCAGCCAGGACGGAGTGTGCCGGCTCAACGCTCGTGGTCTCCTATGCCTCTCCGCGGTCCCGGATATCCTGCTCCAGTATCACGTGCTGTCATGTCGGTACGGGTACACAGCCCTGTACGTCCTGTGCGGATGCCTCACACAGAGTGTGTGAAGGTAGGCATTCAGCCGGGACGTATTGTGGCCGCTCTTCATTCCAGGTCTCCTATCCGTCTCCACAGTCCGGTGAGGCCTGTTCCTGCTCCACGCACAAAACCTACGGTGTGCGTCGCCAGCCCAGCCCGGCCTGTTCCTGCTCTACGCACAAAGCCTACGGGGTGCGTTGCCAGCCCAGCCCAGCCGGTCCCTGCTCCACGCACCAGGCCTACGGTGTGCGTCGTCAGCCCAGCCCAGCCGGTCCCTGCTCCACGCACCAGGCCCACGGTGTGCGTCGTCAGCCCAGCTCGGCCTGTCCCTGCTCCACGCACCAGGCCCACGGTGTGCGTCGTCAGCCCAGCCCGGCCGGTCCCTGCTCCACGCACCAGGTCCACGGTGTGCGTCGCCAGCCCAGCCCGGCCTGTTCCTGCTACTCGCACCAAGCCAAGGGTGCGAGTCGTCAGCCTGGTCCAGCCCGTTCCTGCTACTCGCACCAAGCCAGGGGTACGAGTCGTCGGCCTGGTCCAGCCCGTTCCTGCTACTCGCACCAAGCCAAGGGTGCGAGTCGTCAGCCTGGTTCAGCCCGTTCCTGCTACTCGCACCAAGCCAAGGGTGCGAGTCGTCAGCCTGGTTCAGCTCGTCCCTGCTACTCGCACCAAGCCAAGGGTGCGAGCCGTCAGCCTGATCCAGCCCACTCCTGCTACTCGCACCAAGCCAGGGATGCGAGTCGTCAGCCTGGTGAGGCCCGTTCCGGCTCCACGCATCAAGCCTAGGGTGCGTATCGTCAGCCAGGTCCGGTCCGTTCCTGCCTCACGCGCCAAGCCAGGGGTGCGCGTCGTCAGTCCAGATCCTACCAGCTGGGTCAGATCGGACCGGGGGCGCTACGGGGGGATTGAAGAAGGGTGGTGGTCAAGCCCGGAGCCGGAGCCGCCTCCGAGGAGTAATGCCCACCCAGCCCTCCCCTGTTTGGGGTTTTTGAGGCGCGGTCGCAGTCCGCGCCTTTAGGGGGGGGTACTGTCACGCTCTGGCTCCGGGACTTTGTATGTTGAGCCAGGGTGTGTTCGTTTCGTTGTGTTCTGTTTGGTTGGGTTGTCTATGTGGTTGTTTCCTTGTTTGGTTGTGTGACTCCCAATCAGTGGTAACGAGTGTCAGCTGTTGGCTCGTTATCTCTGATTGGGAGCCATATTTAAACTGTGTGTTTTCACCTTGTGTTTGTGGGTTTTTGTTCCATGTTCTGTCAGTGTTACAGAGGACTTCACGTATCGTCATTGTTTGTTGTTTTGGTATTGAGTACTTTAATTTAATAAAGTCATGTTCGCTCAACGCGCTGCGCTTTGGTCTCATTCGTCAGACGATCGTGACATCTGTAAACAATTGTTGGAAAAATAACTGTGTCATGCACAAAGTAGATGTCCTAACTGACTTGCCAAAACGATAGTTTGTTAACAATACATTTGTGGAGTGGTTGAAAAACAAGTTTTAATGACTCCAACCTAAGTGTATGTAAACTTCCGACTTCAACTGTATATCTGTATCGCTTCGCCGTTTCTGTACCTTGACGTACAGTACATGGACTAGCTAAAATCCACAGTTTCTGTACCTTGACCAACAGTACATGGGCAAGCTCAAATCCACAGTTTCTGTACCTTGACATACAGTACATGTCCTAGTTAAAATCCACCATTTCTATATTGTTGCGTCACTATTAGATTGTAACTGAATACAAATCAGAGTTACATATTGTCCTTTAAAACGTCCAGTTTTTCCTGTCTTGTCATGATTTACGTCAAGATTTAATCTGGAAAAATCATATAATTTCTGCCTTGGGTTCATGGCCAGGGTGGGGGGCATTTAAGCATGTTTGAGTGGCTCCCTCATTAATCTGCTATAATGACAGTTCCAGGAGTTCATCTTTAATCCGGCCGTTTAATCCCATCTGTGCATTGAATGAGGGAAATCGATCTGGCCCAGCCAGGGAATTGGAAATGAAGCTATTAGGTCACCTAATACTTCAGTCTGCTGCTGATAGGACAGAGTGGGCTGGAGCCAAATACTCCATTTACACATAGCCTGCCTGGGTGGGACTGCAGATTAGTTTGACAGCTGCCACATTTAGCAGGAGTAAAAATGAAGTTCACCTTGTGAAGGCCACACGGTAAAGTATAGGATCCTTTATGTGGTTCACTGCTTTTATTTTTGGCATTTAACCCCCTCGCGATCATTGTGTCCTTGATGGAGAAACAAGTCCATTGATTAAGAGGTAGCTCACACCATGTGGCTGAGGTAAGTGGCTGATCACAGCGGAGGACAGAGGACATTGAACTGAATGAGAGCAGGGTGATATCTGTCCCCAGGGTCCCTTACATTACTGTGTCCCCTCAGGGGGAGGACGCATTTCACTGTGACACCACTCCATACGGGGCCCCACTGAAGTATCATGGGGTCTGACCTTTGTATTAAGGGTCTATCAGAGTACCAAACGTGTACGCACAGCCGTTGGCTTTCATACTTTTCGAATTCTCAGTGCAACTCCAAAAATGTATCCAATTGTCAACACATTCAAATGAATAGAGGACGCGTACTGGAGACACATTGTTTGGGAATTGTGGTGAGGTGCGCGTTCGGGCTTTGCGTCCCCCACGGATGGTGGTCTCAGAGCCACGCTCTATGCTTCAGGGTTACTGGATATAAATGACACTTTACTCATAGTTATAACACGTATCTGTCTAATATGAGCAGGTTGTATGTTCCTTGTTACATGTCCACGGTGATAACTACTAGGATAATAACACAATTAACTTTAGTTGTATAATGCAGATTAGAATCACTTGATATGTTGAAGAATGACAATAACGCCTTTATTGTTAGCCTAATTGTCACTAAATTATAAATGCGCTTGGATTATCTCAAAATACCATAATATAACTTTCAATCTATGGCACACATTTGACCTGAAGTTTAGTCGGGTGTTAAGATAATTGTCTGGCTTATTACTCTCAGCAGCCAGCCAGGCAGCCAGCCAGCTCTCACAAATTGCTTCCTGAAATCAAAGTGGATTGCAAATGTGTGTCCATAATAAATGAGAGCGACCGGTTTCAAAGCAGGTTTAAAGTTGCGTGCTAAACACCCAGCAGCGTTTACAGTAGGTTAGCTCCCACACTGCACTGTAGTTGGCAGTGACAGACACCCAGAGAGAGAAAGGAGAGGAGACAGGTCTGTGGTTCTCCTGCTGTAACATAAAAGGCTGAGCTTGACTTTAGAGCAGTCCATCTCAGCTCATCTCCACCTTACTGTGGACAGCTACCACCGCGTCTGTCACACATCACAAAGGACGGCAGCGATCACAGTGCCGCCTGACCATCTATTTGTCAGTTTATGGAAATAAAGACGCAGAGGAAAGTGAGGAAATTGAAGGTCGCCGCACTGCCACTGTTGATTGGCTGTAGAACAGAATGGGTCTAGACAGCCTCTATATTTCATATTCTCTCCATGCGTGTGCCCCTCAACGTCGAGTGTTGGCCATTTACTGTAATGGCCGATGGGCTGATAGGAAATAGAGTGCTGATGGTCTGAATGCGAGACGGTAGCTGCTTTTCTGACTGAACAGATGTAGACTGAGAATGCCAGGCTAGGCGAGCCTTCTCCATCACTGTACTTCTCAACCCTTACCTTTCTGGATCTAATAGTTTTATTGCAAGTGATCAATACAAGAGCACAGTGTCCTATGTTGTGTCCAAGAGGTCTGTGTTCGTGGGCTGTGTTGGTATTCATGGCCCATGGTGGGCGGGTGGGGACCTTGCCCTGTTATCCCTTATTGATGTGGGGGTGGAGCAGCACTGTGCGGCTGGCTGGCTGGCTGCATGGGCCTGGCTGACAGCTTTACCATGAGAAAGATGGAGAGCTCTATTCTCCATCCGTCCTCTCCTCGCGTTACAGGCCCTGCTCTGGCCTTGAGTCCCCACAATGCAAACCAATCAGCCTGCCTGCCTGTGTCACCCCACCCACATACATTACACCAGAGTGCCATCGCTATGGTGCTACGTCTCAACACTGCCACTCACTCATAAATGCCCCGGTGCTCATGATCCAAGGAGAGAGAGGGGTGTAGCCGTACATGTGTAGTCAGCCGCTCTCTCTCACGTCCCACTCGATTCAGAGCTCCTATTTTCCCCCCAGAGCGACAACATAGCTGCAGAGCTGACCTAGTCTGGAGGAGTGATCCCACTGCCTCTAACCCACCACGGCTGTCCTGCAGAAGGCTTCCCCACAGCCTGCTTTTTGTAGGGCCACAGAGCCTGGATGGTGTTCCTGTTCCCTGTCCAATCTCTTTTCATCTCACTGATCCTCACAGCTTAACTTACCGCTGTGCCAGGAAATAGCTCTATTAGCCATTCCACTCAGAGCTGGGCCAGCCGGATGCTGTCAAGAGGGGCTGGAGTGTAAAAGATTGGGTCAAAGAAAGAGAGAGAAATGGGGTTTGAAAAGAGAGAGAATGGGGTTAGATTATTCAAATCCAGATATCAAATCAAGTCAAAGTATTGGTTGTGTACACAGTTTTAGCAGATGTTATAGCAGGTGTAGCAAATTGCTTGTGTTACTAGCTCCTAACAGTGCAGTAAAAATGTCAAACAGGTACACAAATAATCATCAAAACTAGAAACAAGAAAATCCATGTTTGAGGTTTCGGGTTAGAGGAATTAAATTGGTTTCATGGCTGATGTTATGATTGTCATGGAAGGAAAAGTCTAAAGTGGGTCTGATTTTGCTAAGTGCTAATAACCAGCTAAGCCTTCTGCCCTCCCCAACACCACTCTCATATCCAAAAAGAGAGACTCCTGGGTAATCACAGGGTTTTTCTGCCTACTAT
The DNA here is from genome assembly GCF_964263955.1 of Coregonus lavaretus. Classification (NCBI taxonomy): domain Eukaryota; kingdom Metazoa; phylum Chordata; class Actinopteri; order Salmoniformes; family Salmonidae; genus Coregonus; species Coregonus lavaretus. The sequence continues at coordinate 37,135 of NW_028166741.1, forward strand.
GTAAATATGCTACACTCTGCACCAGCTGTGGGGGGAGAGGGAGGGAGGAGGGAGGAGGAGGGAGGAGGAGGGAGGAAGAGGGAGTTTAATGCCTCCCTTTGTATTTGGCCTGGATGTCCATATGTTGTCTTCATGACTGTCAGGCAGGTGCATTTTTAATTACCCAAATTGAAGAGGACAGCTTGTAATATTAAGCAAAGTAATCTGGTGATGAGGAGTAGGAACTCTTTGTCCATTTTGTTCTTAGTGCATTACTGTCACTGCTGATTTCATTAGCTCGGTTGTTGCCATGGGTGGCACATTTGTTCCCCGCCCCGTGTGGCCATGCCTTCTCTTCTACCCAGACCTCCACCCTGACACAATGGAGAGAATGGTGGGGTGGGAGAGGATACCGGCTGTAGCCTCATCCTTAGCCTGAAGGTGTGCTGGTTGTATATTAGTATATAATGTTACATTATATTATAAACTGGGTGGATCGAGCCCTGAATGCTGATTGGGTGACAGCTGGTGGTATATCCGTCCGTATACCACGGGTATGACAAAACATTTATTTTTACAGCTCTAATTACATTGGTAACCAGTTTATAATAGCAGTAAGGCATTGCGTCGTGACTAAGAACATCCCTTAGCAGTGGTATATTGGACATATACTACACCCCCTTGGGCCTTATTGCTTAATTATAGTATAGTATAGAATAGTATAGTATAGTATAGTACATTATAGTAAAATAAAGTGTAGTATATCATAGTATATTATATTATAGTATATTATAGTATAGTAAAGTACATTATAGTATAGTATATTATATTATAGTAAAGTATATTATAGTATAGTAAAGTAAAGTAAAGTATATTATAGTAAAGTAAAGTGTAGTAAATAATAGTATAGTATAGTATAGTATAGTATAGTATATTATATTATATTATAGTATAGTATATTATAGTATATTATAGTATATTATAGTATTGTATAGTATATTATAGTATAGTATAGTATAGGGGTTGGTGTGGTGAGGCAGATGAGGCCTGTGTTAGATCCCTGGCTGGCAGCAGTGAGACACAAGGACGCCTTCAGAGACCGTAAATATAGTATAGACATGAATGGCCTGTACAGGTGCAAGTATACACCCACACACCTGGGCCAGGTGTGGATTACTCAGGTAACACAGCTAATGGAGTCTTCAGGGAGCCCCTTTCACACAGACTCACAGCTACATGGAAACATTGTTGTACAAAGTTGGATGTAGAAATGGCACTCAAAGCTCTCTGCCAGTATGTGTGACAGTAAAGGACGTAGTACAGGGTGTATCAGCCAGGGCTGGGGGCAATTTAAATTGAAGGCAGTCAAATCAGGAAATGGTTTTAATTCAAACTTTAAAAATGGAAACACTTTTTAAATAAAAAGCTTCTACTCCTCAGTTTATTGAGAAGTCATTGAAAATAGATGCCGTTTTTTCAAATGGTGAAGTTATTTTAAGTTTACTTCCTGAATTGACTGCCTTCAATTCGAATTGACCCCAGCCCTGGTATCAGTAACTTGTCTGAAGTCCCAGCAGTCAGAGCACATGTCTGCTTAGCCTGCTGGTCAATTAGGCCTGTTTATGAGTCCACAGACACCCTTAAAGCTAGCTTTGCAGGAGAGATGAGTCCCATAACTGCCAGCTTTATGATTAGGACAACTGTTACTCATTTTAATGGATACTGTATGTATGATGCTGCACAGTCATGTCGCATGACTCGCACGGCACGTCTTGTGCTAGGCTCAGATGAACAATGTATGTCTGTGGCTCTCTGTCTGTGTGCTGTTGGGGTGTCGGAGTGCTGGGAGAGGGGTGTCAGTGGTCACTGGCTGGGATTCAGCAGATCTCTGTGTGAAAGAGAAGGGGGGAGTTAAATCTGAGCAGCACCTGTTCTCAGGACATTGACGCGTGGTGTGAGGTCAGCAGTGCCAGATCTCCCATCGATCATATTTATTATGTTCATCACAGCGGCAGTTTGTTTTGGCAGCTGATCGCAACGGGGAGAGAGAGAAGAGGCGTTTTATTTGAGAAATGGAGGGAATGCTTTTAGCATGAAGCACTGTGTTTGTGTTTTCTCTGCTCTGGGTCCATAGAGAGAGATCAGTCACTGTGGTTGGTCCCAGCGTCCCCCCAAACCATTCCCACAACCACTGAACAATGATATTATAAGTATGCAATTGGAAACTTTCAAGGAGCAGTGTAAAATCACTTGTAAAATCACAAAAAGAAAATGGCTGCTTTCATTTCCCTTACAATGGTAGTATAGGTTATTGATCTCAGTTTTTTTTATAATAGAAGAGACTTGTAGATTTTTTTATGAAACCATGAGAAAACAAATACCATGAGGAAACAAAGTGAGTGGTTTGAATATTTGCTTTAGCTCTCAAAAGATCAAGGTAAACATTTTAGTTCATTGGTCGTTTGGAGGATAATGTGTCCCTATCCATTCATTCATTATTTTTGACTGGGGGTAGCTGAAGGGGATTAATCAAAAGGAAGGTACCCACTGGGCACAGACATCAATTCAATGTCTATTTCACGTTGGTTCAACATTATTTCATTGAAATGACGTGGAAACAACGTTGATTCAACCAGTGTGTGCCCAGTGGGAAGTATTAGGTCTGTCCCCCTAGTGGACACACTAAGAACATGTCTTTAGCCAACTGACCTTGACAACCAATGGCTATGCCTCAGCACTCACAACATTTTAGCATCTCTTTTCAAGAGAGACCACATTTAAAAAGTATACTGCATAGCTTCGTTTTTGCCCATACAGAACAGATGCCAAATTGCAATCATGACATCCCTTAAAAGGTAGAGCATGAGTCAGCAATAGCAGTGGAATAACCTCATTGAGCGATAGCATTGTTTGCACACTACACAAACTCTGCGCCCTCACCCCAGGGTGTAGGCTACCCTGACAACCTCATCATGAAGCTGTGGAGTTTCGTCTGCATAATGATGCCTCCCCTCCTCCTCCTCCTCCCCCTTTTACTGCCCCTTCTCCTCCCCCTTTTACTGCCCCTCCTCCTCATCCTCCGCCTCCTCCCTCTCTTCCTCCCCCACCACATGGCCACTTCTCTCCCTTTCTCTCTCTCTCTCTTTCCTCCCACTCTTCCTCATCACATGGCTATGTCTCTCTCTCTCTCTCTCTCTCTCTCTCTCTCTCTCTCTCTCTCTCTCTCTCTCTCTCTCTCTCTCTCTCTCTCTCTCTCTCTCTCTCTCTCCTTCTCTCTCTATTCCTTTCTGTCTGCTGGTCTGGCAGGAAACTCAGCTCTTTTGTCACTGATTTAAGATGTCAACGTTTCCTAAATTGTCTTCAAATTTTTCTGACAATCTGGTCAAATGAATAACAATGCTAAGCTTTATCACAGGCTTCTGAAGCTAATCTTTTCTTTAGCCCAATGTGCTGTAAAATCCATCTTTATAGTGAGATTATAAAATAATGATTTGCTGGCAGACATTAAAAAACGTTTTGCCTGACTGAAAACCTCAGTAATTTGGTGTTCAACCTGTTTCTTTGTGTCAGCATATTTAGTAATGACAAATTCCTTGACTGTTACAAAGTACTGAAAAGAACAGAACACAGGTAATTGATGAAGCAGCAATGTAATTAAGAGGCAAATTAACAACGTTGTGACATCATTCACCATGAGGACACTGGGTTTGTTTTACTTATAGAGCTCCACTGCTGGTCAGGGTCTTGTCCAGCAGCTTGCCATGCTCTGATTGGCTGAGGAGGCCATTGTGATGAGGGCCCAATAGAGGTGAAGACAAAAGCATCCTTGGCTCAGTTACTGCTCTCTCTCTCTGTCATTAAAACCCCTCCAGCCACTAAACCAATTAAGCCAATTAAGCATGAAAACACAATGCTACTTGTTTCTGACACCATGCATCTCTATGAGGGAGAGAGAGAGGAGAGAGAGAGTGGGGACAGGAGCAGGGCGCCGGTCATTCAGCAAGCTGTGACATGACAATGAAAGGAGAGAGAGTCCCAGGGAGAGTCAGAGGAGACACATTTGTTTCTTGTCAGCCTGTTCTGTCAGTGCAGCCGTGCATGTCAATACACAAATTGGCTACCGTAGACTAGAGTACAGTCACAGTGGAGACGTGGAGCATATCAATCTGTAATGTTGAACACCTTTATTTAATACCCGGGAGTGTCTTGTAGTGTTCATAACTCACACCGCTCTATGCACAGTTGTATTCCTGATTCATGAAACTAAATCTCTCCTTTGTGGGACACAAAAGTCTCATGAATGAATAAATACAGACGATAAACGAATGAGGGCCTGTAGTCTGGCCACAACAACATCTTACGTCAAATTAAAATAGCAGGAAATGTACAGGAGACTGACTGTGTTTTGTTGTTGTTGCCAGGACTTTCCATGATAGCATGCTTATTTTAACCAGTCTCCACAGGCCATGTTGGTGCTGATGCTAAACAGAAGCTAATATGAGACCCATCAAAAGATCCTGGGAGAGGGGGATTCAGTCTGAGCAGGCAAGCGGAAAAGCAACAGCCTGTTTATCGCCCTACCCCTCATTGTGCTCCTAGCCTCACTGTGGCGTCCCGCGAAGCTCCCCCTCTCTCTCTCTCTCTCTCTCTCTCTCTCTCTCTATTCCCTCCATCTCTCCCCCTCTCTCCCTCTCTCTATTCTCTCCATCTCTCCCCCTCTCTCCCCTCTCTCTCTCCCTCTCTCCCCCACTCTCTATCCGATCCCTCTCCTCTCTCTCTCTCTATCCTCTCCCTCTCTCTCTCTCTCTCTCTCTCTCTCTCTCTCTCGCTCTCGCTCTCGCTCTCGCTCTCTCCCTCCCTCTCTCTCTCTCTCTCTCTCTCTCTCTCTCTCTCTCTCTCTCTCTCTCTCTCTCTCTCTCTCTCTCTCTATCCTCTCCCTCTCTCCCCCTCTCTCTATCCTCTCCCCCTCTTTCCCTCTCTCTGTCCTCTCTCTCCCTCTATTTCTCTCTCCTCTGTCTGCTTTCTTTCTCTCTCTCTCTCTTTCTCCCAGTTCTTCGCAGTGGCGTCATGCATGGGGGCACTCCCTGAATGACAAAACATAAACAGATTTGTTTAGCTTGCCGTCATGTCCTCTCTGAAGAGACCACATCTTTTTGTCTTCATGTCTGAAAGACAGGCTGTGGTGAGGGGAGGAATGTCTTCACTGTGCTGTTTGTCTTTTATTTCTCTCTGCTGTGCATCCTTTCCTTTATGTATCCCCCCTCTCCTTCTCTGGTATTTACTCAATGTGATGTTGCCTTTTTAAATCACTTTTTGGCTTGTTTGTATGGTGTACTTGTGCAGGTTTACTCTATTCTGACTGGGCTGGAGCCCAGATGGCTAGCCTTCAGACACATTCTTGGGTTTTGACACAGAGAGCTGGGAGACCAGATAGTTGTCCATGGAGGATAGGGAGGGAGGGAGGGAGGGAGGGAGAGAGAGAGAGAGAGAGAGAGAGAGAGAGAGAGAGAGAGAGAGAGAGAGAGAGAGAGAGAGAGAGAGAGAGAGAGAGAGAGAGAGAGAGAGAGAGAGAGAGAGAGAGAGAGAGAGAGAGAGAGAGAGAGAGAGAGAGAGAGAGAGAGAGAGAGAGAGAGAGAGAGTCTGACAGAGAGAGACAGAGCGAGCCTGACAGTAATTGTGAAGCTTTCTGCTCTGTGTCCAGAGAGATAACAGGACTACATTTAGTATTTCACATGCACTCCCTACTGAATCTGCCCATGTGTCCCTGTCCATAACTCTCTCCATCTCCCTCTATGTCAGGGTTAGAACCCTCTGCCTGAGGCCTTAGACCTTCAGCATATCTTGTGTATCTCCTGTCTTGTGTATCTCCTTGCCATATCTTCAATTTAAGCCCATTAGAAAGTGTGTGCCCTCAGGCCTGGAGTGAAGCAAAAGTAATTCAGCTACCTCAGAATAGTAAAGCCTGGCTCAAATAGCCATCCAATCAGGCCCTTAGTAAACATTTGGAAAGAATTGTGTTTGACTAGATACAATGCTATTTTACAGTAAACAAATTGACAACAGAGTTTTAGCACGCTTATAGGAAAGGACATTCAAGAAGCACAGCACTTACACAAATGACTGATGATTGGCTGAGAGAAATTGATGATAAAAAGATTGTGGGAGCTGTTTTATTAGACTTCAGTGTGGCTTTTGACATTATCGATCATAGTCTTTTGCTAGAAAACCTATTTGTTATAGCTTTACACCCCCTGCTATATTGTGGATAAAGAGTTATCTGTCTAACAGAACACAGAGGGTGTTCTTTAATGGAAGCCTCTCCAACATGATCCAGGTAGAATCAGGAATTCCCCAGGGCAGCTGTCTGAGTAAAGCCAGTGTGTCTATGTATGCGGATAACTTAACACTAAACATGTCAGCTACTACAGCAACTAAAATTACTGCAACACTTAACAAAGAGCTGCAGTTTGTTTCAAAATGGGTCGCAAGGAATAACTTTGTCCTAAATATTTCAAAAACTAAAAGCATTGTATTTGGGACAAATCATTCGCTAGACCCTAAACCTCAACTAAATCTTGCAATGAATAATGTGGAAATTGAGTCGACTAAACTGCTTGGAGTAACCCTGGATTGTAAACTGTCATGGTCAAAACATATCGATACAACAGTAGCTAAGATGGTGAGAAGTCTGTCCGTAATCAACAGTGTAAACGGGGAGCTAACATTAATGATACAGTGGGGAAAAAAAGTATTTAGTCAGCCACCAATTGTGCAAGTTCTCCCACTTAAAAAGATGAGAGAGGCCTGTAATTTTCATCATAGGTGCACGTCAACTGTGACAGACAAAATGAGGAAAAAAAATTCAGAAAATCACATTGTAGGATTTTTAATGAATGTATTTGCAAATTATGGTGGAAAATAAGTATTTGGTCAATAACAAAAGTTTCTCAATACTTTGTTATATACCCTTTGTTGGCAATGACACAGGTCAAACGTTTTCTGTAAGTCTTCACAAGGTTTTCACACACTGTTGCTGGTATTTTGGCCCATTCCTCCATGCAGATCTCCTCTAGAGCAGTGATGTTTTGGGGCTGTCGCTGGGCAACACGGACTTTCAACTACCTCCAAAGATTTTCTATGGGGTTGAGATCTGGAGACTGGCTAGGCCACTCCAGGACCTTGAAATGCTTCTTACGAAGCCACTCCTTCGTTGCCCGGGCGGTGTGTTTGGGATCATTGTCATGCTGAAAGACCCAGCCACGTTTCATCTTCAATGCCCTTGCTGATGGAAGGAGGTTTTCACTCAAAATCTCACGATACATGGCCCCATTCATTCTTTCCTTTACACGGATCAGTCGTCCTGGTCCCTTTGCAGAAAAACAGCCCCAAAGCATGATGTTTCCACCCCCATGCTTCACAGTAGGTATGGTGTTCTTTGGATGCAACTCAGCATTCTTTGTCCTCCAAACACGACAAGTTGAGTTTTTACCAAAAAGTTCTATTTTGGTTTCATCTGACCATATGACATTCGCCCAATCCTCTTCTGGATCATCCAAATGCACTCTAGCAAACTTCAGACGGGCCTGGACATGTACTGGCTTAAGCAGGGGGACACGTCTGGCACTGCTGGATTTGAGTCCCTGGCGGCGTAGTGTGTTACTGATGGTAGGCTTTGTTACTTTGGTCCCAGCTCTCTGCAGGTCATTCACTATGTCCCCCCGTGTGGTTCTGGGATTTTTGCTCACCGTTCTTGTGATCATTTTGACCCCACGGGGTGAGATCTTGCTTGGAGCCCCAGATCGAGGGAGATTATCAGTGGTCTTGTATGTCTTCCATTTCCTAATAATTGCTCCCACAGTTGATTTCTTCAAACCAAGCTGCTTAACTATTGCAGATTCAGTCTTCCCAGCCTGGTGCAGGTCTACAATTTTGTTTCTGGTGTCCTTTGACAGCTCTTTGGTCTTGGCCATAGTGGAGTTTGGAGTGTGACTGTTTGAGGTTGTGGACAGGTGTCTTTTATACTGATAACAAGTTCAAACAGGTGCCATTAATACAGGTAACGAGTGGAGGACAGAGGAGCCTCTTAAAGAAGAAGTTACAGGTCTGTGAGAGCCAGAAATCTTTCTTGTTTGTAGGTGACCAAATACTTATTTTCCACCATAATTTGCAAATAAATTCATTAAAAATCCTACAATGTGATTTTCAGGATTTTTTTCCCTCAATTTGTCTTTCATAGTTGAGGTGTACCTATGATGAAAATTACAGGCCTCTCTCATCTTTTTAAGTGGGAGAACTTGCACAATTGGTGGCTGACTAAATACTTTTTTCCCCCACTGTATGTATGTCAATCTCTCATGGCTCAAAGTGGAGGAGAGATTGACTTCATCACTACTTGTTTTTGTAAGAAGTGTTGACAAGCTGAATGCAACGAGCATACCCCACAAGACGTGCCACCAGAGGTCTCTTCACAATCCCCAATTCCAGAACAGACTATGGGAGGCGCACAGTACTACATAGAGCCATGACTACATGGAACACTATTCCACATCAAGTAACTGATGCAAATACACCTTATGGAACAGCAGGGACTATGAAGAGACACACACACACACACACAGGTATAGACACACGCATAAGCACACAAACACTAGCACATGCACTCTACACACGTACATTGTAATATTGTTGTATGGTGGTATTCTACATTTGTATTGTAGATATGTAGTGGTGTAATAATGTTATATGATGTACTGTTTTATCTTTTGTTTTATGTGTAATGTAAGTGCCTTAATGTGTTTGGACCCCAGGAAGAGTAGCTGCTGCCTTGGCAGGAACTAATGGGGTTCCGTTATAAATACAAAATACTGTGTGTCAGACTGTCAAGCAGGGGTGAAAGCTCATCGTCATGTCCTGTGATTTATTATGTGCCTGAGAGATAAATCTTTACCATAACGACGTGTTAGTTCTACATACTTCAGAACATTATGTTCTGATGTACAGCTATTAACAGACATTTATTGCACATTCGTGTCGTTTTGCTATGTTGTGCGTTTTGAGCCTCACCGCTCCCTCAACATCCAATCAGAGATGATTTGCGGGCTCCCATTGCAGCTGGTGTAGTACAGTGACACCAGTATGATTTGTTACTTCCTCATGACCCCAGGTCATCTCGCTCTGAGTAGAAATCATTCAGTCATTCACCCCACTTCCTGCTCCGTCCTCCAGCTAATGCTAAGTACTGTATCTGTCATGCCACTGGAATCTGAATATCTCTCAAGAGGACCACAGCGTAGAATACAGACGATTCTCTTCTTTCCCATTAACCTCTTAAGGATCGTACACTTTTTTTCAATTTTCACCTAAAATGACATACCCAAATCTAATTGTCTGTAGCGCAGGACCTGAAGCAAGGATATGCATATTCTTGATACCATTTGAAAGGAAACACTTTGAAGTTTGTGGAAATGTGAAATTAATGTAGGAGAATATAACAAGATAATAAAAAAATAAAAAAAACATTCATTTTCTATTTTGTATTTTTTTAATCATCTTTGAAATGCAAGAGAAAGGCCACAACATAATATAGCAGCTTAGGCGCAATTTAGATTTTGGCCACTAGATGGCAGCAGTGTGCACGCAAAGTTTCAGATTGATCCAATGAAGCATTGCAATACTGGTTATTTTGTATCAAGTCTGCCCAAATGTGCCGAATTGGTCAATTGATACATTTTCAAGTACATAACTATAGAGAACATACAAAAAAGATATGGTAATACAAAATGTGAGTTTACACACTCCCAGGAATATCATACATGATGGATCATTAGCTTATACACTAACTTTCACACATCTAGATGGCCGGGTGTGGAGCCAGAGACAGGAGGGGTTCAAACTGTAGAACCCAGTTCCTACATTTGAATATAAACATTTATTTTATCAAACAAAACTGTGCTACATTTTATCTCTGGGTCCCTTAGGATTACAAATCAGAGCAAGATTACTGAATGTAAGTACATTATTTACCTTCAGAAGTGACTGTATCAAACCAGTTGCCGTGATACGTTTTTTTTTGTTGTGCACTCTCCTTAAACAATAGCATGGTATTTTTCCACTGTAATATCTACTGTAAATTGGAAAGTGCAGTTAGATTAACAATAATTTGAGCTTTCTGCCCATACAAGACATGTCTATGTCCTGGAAAGTTTGCTGTTACTTATAACAGTCATGCTTATCACATTAGTGCACGTTAGCTCAACCGTCCCGTATACAGGACACCGATCCCGTAGAGGAAAAGCCCACTCTCCATTCCTCATGATGTACAGTATCTCTGAGAGTCATGTCACCAACATGATGTCATGTATCACTCATACAGTAGTTACTGCCTACAGGAAGTAGGGTAAAACATACAGGGTTATTCTATCCGAGAGGAAGGGATAGAATGCACATGACAGGCATGGGTAATCCTATCAGTCTGCACCACTGGGCTCATCCACTGGTCTGGAGGTGGTGTCTAAAGAGAAGAGAGAGGAACCTGTACTAGGAGATGCTGATGGAAATTGATGCTGTCAGCCAGACAGTGTACTAATTCCAGTCTCCCAACCTCTCCATACCTCTACATTCCAACATGTCCATAAACATAAGAGGATCGTCAGTGTTGCCCTTTCCTTATGGAGTTGTACCATCAGCCAGCTCAGATAGATGCTCACATATCTGATGTGCTTCCTTTGCCTGTAAACTGGTTCACAGCCCCCAAACGGACACAGAGACACGTAAAGCCTCTAGCCATTTTGGAATTGTTTGGAAACCGTTGAAAGGGCTCTATCAAACACAAACCATGGCTCTGACTCATAAACATATGTGTTTATCTTTTCTAAACACCTTGGAGACGCGGTGGCTATCACCGCCTGACGAAAGCCAGGGAATTAGAAAAAAAGAAAGAAAAGAAGCCTTTCTAAATAAATGAATGGATGATTCCTCCACCAAGGACAGAGTGTGAATGATAAAAAGATGAGAGGAGTGAGCAGGGTGAAGCATGGTCAGCATCCAGAGACTCCTGTGCTTCAGTCAGCTCAAGGCGACTCTGCAACTGCTTCTTCACAAGCTTTATTCTCACATTATATTATACATTCCTAAGATACATTGCTCTCTGGGGAGGAAGATCACTTTCTTGTTTTTCTGTCTTTGGGCAGGGTCTAGGTTAGTCAGGGGGACGGGAATGTGGGCTCCCTCGCCAGGCCCCGCCTGTGTATCACCCCTTCAATCACCTCTGGGCTGGAGCGGCCCGGGCTTTGTGAAGGGTCCAACACGCCTGAAAGGGACACACAGCATGTGGTCTGCAGGGTCCCCCATCCCTCGTCACACATACACACATCACACACACATCACAAGAAAATAAGAAACGTCCACAAACTCCCTTTGAATATTAAAAAGAAAAGAGAGTTATCAGGAAGAATAGGACGGAAAGAGGAGAGGAGAGACGAAGGCCTGTCCATTGAGTTGGCTGGGGGTAGTGAGAGAGAGGGAGGAGTGAATTAACTCCACCATGCACGTTGTATGTGTGTTGATCACAGTGAGCTCCTCATTAAGATCCCATCATACACTGGGGAAAACATTAGCTGTGGACATGGAGAGTCTGTGGAGAGTCTGAGGGGTTTGAGGAGGATGTGGTGTTACCGCAGGGTGATACTGTATCAAGAACACTAGTCTAACTTGCTGTCCAGGGTCTAATTTGTAGGTCTTTGGGGCTACTTTGGTGCCTTTTCATCTCTGAGTTTATCCCTGAAATGCCATTGGATCATCTCTTTGAGTTTAACCCTGAAATGCAATTGGATCTCATAGTTCTCTCTGCATGGTGCTTTATGAACTTTTTCTCAAGTAGATCATGTATTTGGAAGAATAAGAATAGGCCTGTCACCAATTAAGCCAAGGTGGATTATTCTCTTTGTATTGAAAGTGGCAGGCGATGAAACGGCTACTGAACTGTATTTTGGATACTGGTACTGGACACATTGCTTGACACTGGGACATTAAACTACCGCTGGACTACTCAGATTTGGGAATATCAGACTAGGACCTGGATGTGAGATCTTGCTGTTGACGTGGCTGTGGAAAGGATATATCCCAGTGGTATCTGTGTTATTACAGCAGGCACCATGCAGCCTGTATCTCTGCTGGTGGTGGTGCTTGCCATGCTGGTGACGCTGGGGGTCTGTCCTCATAAGGGTCCTCATCATTGGGCCCCTCGCCACGCTGGTCTGCGGAGCTCTCCGTCCCACTGGTGTAAGACACACAAATGTAACCACATCTTCCACAGTAAGTCTAATCAAATTATTTGTTCATTCTATCGAAGGGTGGAGAAGCCTGGAGCTTTTACAAATTAACTGATCCCAAACCTCTTTGGCTTGAATGTACTGACATCATATACATTCCTGCTCTGCGATAGAACTGAGATATACGCAGGACAGGCTGCCTGCTCGGAGAGAAGCTCAGCTATTGTCATCTGATACTGTATGGATGGCTGTCGTAGGCAATGGAGAGGAATAAAACAGCTTTGATGGCAACTGTTTGGATTCCTCCGGTCCAACTTCAATAGTACAACAAAGAGAAAGATAGTGAAGCCAAACAAAGAGATCTTTTCAGAATTTGTTTAAATTGAGCTATTTATCTGAGCTATTTATTGGGGGATTTATTCATCCACTTGCTTTTGTCTGCTTGTGTTGTGATTGGTTCCGTACTTCTGAGAATGAAGCTCAACTCTTTTAAATCAGAGTTGTCTTCATACTCTGTTGGTCCCTCAAATTCAAATCTGGACCTCGAACTCAGTTCTACTGCTTTTTTAATTCTTCCCCTCTAATCAGGGACTGGTTTAGAACTGGGACACCAGGTTGGGTGTTGCTCAGAGGGAGTAGGGCGTGATGATGCATCACAGTAGACACAACATCACATTGTTACTGTAGCTACCTCAGTTTTGTAGGATGGTCCTTCTTCACTTTCTAAAATAATTTACAACACATCCACCTGCAGTCAGTGAATGCTTTCCACATGCCAGTCCTCTTAGTTAGACCCAATGTTGCTGGTCTCAATGGAGCCAGGGTCCATACAGTGGCTTGCGAAAGTATTCACCCCCCTTGGCATTTTTCCTATTTTGTTGCCTTACAACCTGGAATTTAAATGGATTTTTTGGGGGGTTGTATCATTTGATTTATACAACATGCCTACCACTTTGAAGATGCAAAATATTTTTTATTGTGAAACAAACAAGAAATAAGACAAAAAAACAGAAAACTTGAGCGTGCATAACTATTCACCCCCCCCAAAGTCAATACTTTGTAGAGCCTCCTTTTGCAGCAATTACAGCTGCAAGTCTCTTGGGGTATATCTCTATAAGCATTGCACATCTAGGCACTGGGATTTTTGCCCATTCTTCAAGGCAAAACTGTTCCAGCTCCTTCAAGTCGGATGGGTTCCGCTGGTGTACAGCAATATTTAAGTCATACCACAGATTCTCAATTGGATTGAGGTCTGGGCTTTGACTAGGCCATTCCAAGACATTTAAATATTTCCCCTTAAACCACTCAAGTGTTGCTTTAGCAGTATGCTAAAGGTCATTGTCATGCTGGAAGGTGAACCTCCGTCCCTGTCTCACATCTCTGGAAGACTGAAACAGGTTTCCCTCAAGAATTTCCCTGTATTTAGCGCCATCCATCGTTTATTAAATTCTGACCAGTTTCCCAGTCCCTGCCGATGAAAAACATCCCCACAGCATGATGCTGCCACCATCATGATTCACTGTCGGGATGGTGTTCTCGGGGTGATGAGAGATGTTGGGTTTGCACCAGACATAGCGTTTACCTTGACGGCCAAAAAGCTCAATTTTAGTTTCATCTGACCAGAGTACCTTCTTCCATATGTTTGGGGAGTCTCCCACATGGCTTTTGGTGAACACCAAATGTGTTTGCTTATTTTTTTCTTTAAGCAATGGCTTTTTTATGGCCACTCTTCCGTAAATCCCAGCTCTGTGGAGTGTACGGGTTAAAGTGGTCCTATAGACAGATACTCCAATCTCCGCTGTGGAGCTTTGCAGCTCCTTCAGGGTTATCTTTGGTCTCTTTGTTGCCTCTCTGATTAATGCCCTCCTTGCCTGGTCTGTGAGTTTTGGTGGGCGGCCCTCTCTTGGCAGGTTTGTTGTGGTGCCATATTCTTTCCATTTTTTAATAATGGATTTAATGGTCCTCCGTGGGATGTTCAACGTTTCGGATATTTTTTTATAACCCAACCCTGATCTGTACTTCTCCACAACTTTGTTCGTGACCTGTTTGGAGAGCTCCTTGGTCTTGCTTGGTGGTGCGGCTTGCTTAGTGGTGTTGCAGACTCTGGGGCCTTTCAGAACAGGTGTATATATACTGAGATCTTGTGACAGATAATGTGACACTTAGATTGCACACAGGTGGACTTTATTTAACTAATTATGTGACTTCTAAAGGTAATTGGTTGCACCAGATCTTATTTAGGGGATTCATAGCAAAGGGGGTGAATACATACGCACGCACCACTTTTCCATAATTTATTTTTTATAATTTTTTGAAACAAGTTGTTTTTTTCATTTCACGTCACCAATTTAGACTAGTTTGTGTATGTCCATTGCATGATATCCAAATAAAAATCTATTTAAATTACAGGTTGTAATGCAACAAAATAGGGGGATGAACACTTTTGCAAGGCACTGTAATTGCCTGTATGTTTCAGTCTTGTACTGTTCTCTCCTGTTGGCTTCAGGAAAAGTTTAATTCCATTTGGAAGTATTCAGCTGAGCAGCCAGTGGCAGCACCAGGGCAATTAAAGGATTGGTAGCAGCCTGGCAGGAGCGACAGACTGTAGAACACTGAGACACAGAGACTGGTTAAAGAAAAGAGCAGAATCACATTTGAGACATAAATGTAGAGGAATGAATGAGACTGAGAGATAATGAGATTGAATTACTCACTTTTAGCCATAATTTGTATGTCAGTATGGCCTCCTGATCATTCTATTCCACATCCTACATACAATGAGACATAACTAACTAAGATCAACACATTGTACACAAAAGGGTGGATTGGCAACAGTTTTTCTCATGGTATGATAATAAATGTCAATTTTCAGCATTTATTTATTTAGTCTGTATGTTGTCAAAAACTGCTCCATCGCAGATAAAGATGGATATATGCCCATGATGGATGAGTTCCACTAACTCTCACTGGAGGGCGCTGTTGGGTAACTAATACGGCCTCAAAGGAAAGAGCCTGAGCTGAAATTATAGGCTCTTTGTATGGGCTATGCAATTACTTTTTATTAAGATTCTTAATTCATGTAATCAATGTCGTTTTTTTTTTCATGAACCTTTTACATAAAACATTTACTCATAAAATGTATCAAATTCAACTATCTTTTAATGAATATCTGTCATCTCTGGAGTATTGTTTAAAATCACAGACTATAAATTTTTTAACTAGAATTGATTAAATGTAAAAGAACTGCATTGAAAAGACAATGACTACATTTTGTCATTCAATTTTGTGTATATTTAATCTTATTATGTGGAAAAACAATAGCCTACACAAAATGATAGACTACTTGGGCTAACTGAGCCTTTGTCTGAAGGTTTTAGCCTGCAAATATTGTAAATTACACTTAGGTTATGTTTTTCTCGTTTAGCAAATCTTAAACATTTTAAAGTAGATTAGCATCTTTGATCGTGGTTAAGAGAAACCTACTTCCAGCATAATTGCCCCTAAAGGGAATTTTAATTGACTGATTAAGATTTGTACCTCGCCCAAGCAGAAAGCCACAGCATGGGATTTGGAGTGTGGAACAAATACACTACATTACCAAAGGTATGTGGACACCTGCTCGTCGAACATCTCGTTCCAAAATCATGGCCATTAATATGGAGTTGGTCCCCCCTTTGCTGCTTTAACAGCCACCACTCTTCTGGGAAGGCTTTCCACTAGATGTTGGAACATTGCTGCGGGGATTTACTTCCATTCAGCCACAAGAGCATTAGTGAGGTCAGGTACTGATGTTGGGCGATTAGGCCAGGCTCGCAGTTGGCATTCCAATTCATCCCAAAGGTTTTCGATGGGGTTGAGGTCAGGGCTCTGCGCAGGCCAGTCAAATTCTTCCACACCGATCTCGACAAACCATTGCTGTATGGACCTCGCTTTGTGCACAGGGGCATTGTCATGCTGTATCAGGTAAGGGCCTTCCCCAAACTGTTGCCACAAAGTTGGAAGCACAGAATCGTCTAGAATGTCATTGTATGCTGTAGTGTTAAGATTTCTCTTCACTGGAACTAAGGGTCCTAGCCCGAACCATGAAAAACAGCCCCAGACCATTATTCCTCCTCCACCCAACTTTACAGTTGTCACTATGCATTGGGGCAGGTAGTGTTCTCCTGGCATCCGCCAAACCCAGATCCGTCCTTCGGACTGCCAGATGGTGAAGCGTGATTCATCACTCCAGAGAACGCATTTCCGCTTCTCCAGAGTCCAATGGCGGAGAGCTTTACACCACTCCAGCCGACGCTTGGCATTGCGCATGGTGATCTTAGGCTTGTTTGGGGCTGCTCGGCCATGGAAACCCATTTCATGAAGCTCCCGATGAACAGTTCTAGTGCTGACGTTGCTTCCAGAGGCAGTTTGGAACTCGGTAGTGAGTGTTGCAACCAAAGACAGGCGTTTTTACGTGATATGTGCTTCAGCACTCGGCAGTCCCTTTCTGTGAGCTTGTGTGGCCTACCACTTCACGGCTGAGCCGTTGTTGCTCCTAGACGTTTCCACTTCACAATAACAGCATTACAGTTTACCGGGGCAGCTCTAGCAGGGCAGAAATTTTACGAACTGACTCGTTGCAACGGTTCCCTGTTGAAAGTCACTGAGCTCTTCAGTAAGACCATTCTACTGCCAATGTTTGTCTATGAAGATTGCAAGGCTGTGTACTCAATTGTATGCCCCTGTCAGCAACGGGTGTGGCTGAACTAGCCGAAGCCACTCATTTGAAGGGGTGTCCACATACTTTATATATATAGTGTAGTTCTATTGCCAACAGCACTCTTTTGGCCTACTGTAGCTGGTTGTAGACACGCTACACGCTTTTTGTTTGTTCATTTCTATACTATGTTACATTTTTGGGGAATATAAATAACTTGAAGTCAACCAAACCAGGGTCTATATTATTTTCTATTCTATATTCTATTATATTCTACTACTGTTATTATTATTATTATTATTATTACTATTATTATTATTATTATTATTATTATTATTATTATTATTATTATTATTATTGCATCCTATTGCTTAGTATAAAATCCAGATTTGTAAGAACAGAGAAAAGTTTTACACATTGTGGCCTGATCTACCGTTCACACACATAGACTACCTATAGGTTTACCACATGCATGGAAATAACAAATATAACTGTAGTGTGGGTAGGCTACATACATAAATGTTATCAGTCACCTCCATAAGTGAAAAGATGTGACAGCTCAGCTGCGCTGCGCTCTGAAATCCAGCCTCTAAGAGGTTAAATTTATTCTATGGAAAAACCAATTGTAAGCTTCTTGAAGGGGGAGAATGGCACATACCATTTGACGAGGCATTCAACTCCAGTGAATGAAGTGCTGTGAATGTGAATTCGAATCCCCCCTGCCCGAGGTGAAGGGGTCCGCGGTGCACACAGGGGATTCGAAAACCCAAATAGGCTTTTGTGGCTTGAAATTTGGGTAACCCAAGGGCCACTGAATTGATGGAAAAGTAGTAGTGATCCGCGACCGATGGATCCGGGTTACAAAGTGTCCAGCCTTTTGCCTATCTAAACCCAGAGAAAAGAAACTTCTGAAGTTCCCCTTGTCAAGTGACAGATTCAAAAACGGACCCAAATGGTGTGACTGCGAGCATCGATTCTCTCTGAGGGGTTTACAACGGACCTCAACTGATTTTCTTCTGCACAAATTACATTGTCGTGATTTTTTCTCTGTAATTTCCTCACTTTATTATCCATATGAATGGGAAGAGGATTATTTTAATTGGATTATACAGTTGCCCGTTAAACGAGAACGCACGACTGAGACGGGATGACAAACTCCAAGAAGCGATAAAACTGTTCTAAACGTCTGCCTAAATAACATGTAAAAATAAAACTCGAAACTTGCTTCCTTCGCTTTTGGATATCACGTCAGTTTATAAGAAGTATTGATACAGCGCAGAGCACGCGTCCTATTCCCGTTTTGCGGGTAGTTTGTTCTCGGTAGATTTTTTCATTCTCCACAATTCATGGAATACAATTTTTGAGAAGTCACCTATATTGGAATAACATTGTATTATTAGGCAAATATTAACAAATAATTAACTATTTTATTTCGGAATTTCCTCGGAATTCTCAAACCAGTTTTGAAATTGACATCAAGATTATGAAGGAGTGTATTGTTGAAGTATTTCACGAATAATTTGGATTAACCAAGCAATATTCTCAGACGAGAGGTTGAATAATGTCTCCAACTTCTATTGGGATGGCGGTTTTACTTGGAATTCTCCATGTGTGCTCAGGTAGGCAATTGATCATTCACATGATGCTTTGTATTTGGACGGGTCACTTGGTTCAGACATTTGGTATGAATATAAGATGAATATATGCAATTGAATGGCACATCTAATTTTACTGCAAGGTCTATGCATTATAGGCTATACTGTATGATAATAAATTGTACCAACCCTCACTGTGCTTACATAGCCAAGTCATTCGTTGCTAAGAAAAGTAGCCTAGGTCTATACTTTTTCTATAGCAGGTAAATTAGTTTTTTTTGGGTGGTTTTTATGGGCAAGTGGTGTAGGCAGCACATCGTTTAGCCTAGCAAACAACAACTAAACAATGTCAAGTAGGCCTACACATTTTAATATAAATTAGAAAATCCAGGAATAAATAGTCTGAATTTTTATGGACAGAAGTGGCAATTAAAAACACTTCAAACAACACGAGCTTCAGAAGGTGCTTTCAAGTACCATAGTCCCTGTTCTTATTTCTCTTCAACACCAACTAAGTCATACAGTAACTTAGGAAGGGCTGAGAGGCCCATTGGCCAACTTCTCCTGACATGAACAGCAGGATCAATCAATCAACCAAAGGCTACTGAATAGTACATCAGTATAACTGATATTGTGCAATTCAGGCCTCGCAGGGTTACACAGTACTTCTGCTGCTCTTGACTGCAAAAAGTCTACTTTCAGGGATGGGTGATGGAGCGGACTAGCTTTCAGGGATGGGTGATGGAGCGGACTAGCTTTCAGGGATGGGTGATGGAGCGGACTAGCTTTCAGGGATGGGTGATGGAGCGGACTAGCTTTCAGGGATGGGTGATGGAGCGGACTAGCTTTCAGGGATGGGTGATGGAGCGGACTAGCTTTCAGGGATGGGTGATGGAGCGGACTAGCTTTCAGGGATGGGTGATGGAGCGGACTAGCTTTCAGGGATGGGGGATGGAGCGGACTAGCTTTCAGGGATGGGTGATGGAGCGGACTAGCTTTCAAACCCTGAACTGATTGAACAGTGTGCAGTATGCAGGCCTATCACAGTGATTCCTGTGGGAGGCTTGGAAGGAACTGCCTTCATCACTCAAACAGACAGTTGTGGACCCCCTGGAGATTGGGGTGCAGTGTATGTCCTGGTGATACCGTGGTCCATTTCCAGTCGTGTAAAGTACTTAAGCAAAGTGCTACTTAAGTAGTTTTTTTGGGTATCTGTACTTTACTTTACTATTTATATTTTTTACAACTTTTACTTTTACTTCACTACAATCCTAAAGACAATATTGTACTTTTTACTCCATACATTTTCCCTGACAACCAAAAGTACTCATTACATTTTGAATGATTAGCAGGACAGGAAAATGGTCAAATTCATGCGCTTATAAAGAGAACATGTGGTCGTCCCTAGTGGTTTCCACTAGTTACCACAGCCACAAAGTCAAAATTGGCTGTATCTTAATTTAAGGTTAAGTTTAGCACTGTGACAAAGCCCTATACTGAAGGTTAAGGTTAGGTTTAAAATCCCTGTAGTTTATGACTTTGTGACTGTGGTAACACCAGCTCATCTGTGTTCTGTTTGAACATGATAGAGGTAGGTGCCCAGTTTTACATTCTGTCTGATAATTACTTGTATTGTGTTGCAACTACTGTGTAGCTTTGTGTGGTGCTGTAGGAACTTGTTCTACTTGTCTAAATGGAAATGCATATTCATTGCGGCATTCATTTCATTCATACACCATTTTGCTCGTGGCATTTTGGTGTCAAAGACATTGTTTAGCAATCCATTACTCAGACGTAATCATTTTGTGGCAAATGTTCTACCTCTATTGTGTGCTGTTTGGTTCGTGTCTCGCCAGACTCTCTCATTGTTGTGATGTAATAAAGGAGTGAACTCAAGAGTAGTTGTGCCAAAACAGCCACAACAACACTTCTGGATTAGCTTAATGTTCAGAGCAAATGTAACAACTCCAAATCTACTTGTATTTTCTCTCTCTCTCTCTCTCTCTCTCTCTCTCTCTCTCTCTCTCTCTCTCTCTCTCTCTCTCTCTCTCTCTCTCTCTGTGTCTCTGTCTCTGTCTCTGTCTCTGTCTCTGTCTCTGTCTCTGTCTCTCTGTCTCTGTCTGTCTCAGTCTGTCGCTCTCTCTCTCTTTTCCTCTATATCTCTCTCTCTCTCTGAGTCTCTCGCTCTCACGCGTTCTCTCTGTCTCTCTCTTTCTCACATTCTCTCACACCGATGCCTTTATAGACTTGGGCCATGCTCTCTGGACTTTCCAGGTCAGTTGCTCATACACTATTATGAGACGGCCAGTGCCTGCCATCCCAGAGCGAGTTATTAGGAAAATGGATGTATGGCATGAAAGGTAGGTTACTATTCAAATAAACAGTTATGACTTCTAGTCTCCTGTTGGCTGCAGTATATTACAGCTTCAGTTGGCCCAAGCAATTACATCTAAGTCTCGGGTAATTGTTTTCCAGTTTAAACCTGGCAGAATATTATAGCCCTACCTGTACTTAATGCATAGTATTCTGGTTAATGTGATTTAAAACACTTACTCTTTCAGCAGATCATGAACAGAGTCAGAACAACTTAAAACTAAATGAAGAAATTAATAAGGAAAACAATGAAATAAAAGAGAATCAGCTCACATCTCTTTCATGGTCTCTCTTCCCCTCTGGTCTGGCTGGCCCAGTTTGACCGATTCATCATTGGTTTCTGAATGAATGCTCCAGATTACATAACTCTGACTGGAAAGTAATATACAGTATAAATGATGTCACACAGACACATATACCCTTAATAATCACAGATCTAGGGTCAGGTTTTACTGTCATTTCTAATCAGGTGATCAAACAGACTTCTGATCTGCTGTGTGGGGCGATTGCTACCTAAGCATGGCTTCGAATCCCATACATTTTAAGAAATGATATGGCTGGGTATGATGGTGATAATAATCAAGCAGATTGACTCCATAAAAACGTATCTTGAAACTGAAATGGAAGTTGTAAAGTATGTATATACTATGCTAGGGGAAAGGTTTGATTAATATTTTGCCTTGCAAATGCAGAGGTCAATAAAAACCAAGCATGACATAATGCTCTGTGATTGAATTGCAGGGCGGTTTATGTGAACCTCTGGACTTTGTCATTTCTGAGCCCACATGCTGGTTCCCCTTACTGACTGGTTTCCTTGTTTTCTGAGTGTGAGTGTGAGTGTGAGTGTGAATGAGAGCGAGAGAAAGAGAGAGAGATCAGTGTAGTGTAGTGTAGCGCCTGCAGGGATAGGGGTCAGGGGTCACATGGCAGAGCAGAGCAGGGCTGATCCTCCCTGGGCAGGGTGCTGGGGCTGTGTCAGGAATGCTCCTGTCTGAACTAGGAATTTGGTAAGTTCCATGTAATTAGGTCTTTATTGCTTCTACATTATCAGTGAATCATCTTCATTACTTGCACTTTATGGTCATCATAATGTGAGGCTTATCTGTGAGTGTGTGAGGGAGAGAGTGAGAGGTGATCTTTACCCCTCTCGGACCTGTGATGACTTGCTGGTTGCCGTCTGGCTCTGTCAGAGGTAGTACATTGATACCCACGTCCATCACGTGGTCCCCTGTTATCAGGTGATTCATCCTGTTGCTATACACTAAATGGCTCCTATCTAAGCCTGCTACCTGTCCTCAGAGTTCTCCCCACCAGACCTTACTCACCTTGATGATACTGTAAACATGCTGCTGTACTGAAGGTCAAGAGCTGCATTTCCTGCATTTCAGTTGCATTGATAACAATAAGTTGGAGTCATTTTGCACCAGGCTTATATTGACGAAAGGTGAAGTAACCTAGTTATATTTTAATCGGTCATTATCAGTCAAGTTTACCGTTTCACCAGTTGACATGAGGTCAGGTTTAAACCAATGCAGACATTTGTCTACTGGTGATATCTATCAACAACAACTGAAGGTGCCAACTGCTAAGTCAAAATTGGTATTCGGTATTAACAGACATGATGGACGGACTGCTAGTAGATTGATCACTCCTGCTTGCTCTCCCTCTCTCCAGTTGCCTCTCCCGTGTGATAATGTCCAGGCGTAGCCTCCCTGGTGTGTGTGTTAAAGTGTGTGTCAGAGCCAGGATGTTGATAAAGGGCTGGGCAGTGAGAGTGGACCTCTATTCATCAGCCACAGCCCAGAGCAGTTGAGGTCTTGACAAATTGACTCCTAAATGCAGATAATAAATTGTAGGCCCCCCCCCCAACCCCCCAACTGGTGGTATGACAGGACATAGCAGGCACCACAGCCAATTAATGAGCACCAGAGCTCAGCTCACAGGTGAACCCTGTCTCCACCTCCACTCCTCTCACGTTCACATTCCTCCCTGTCTAACCTTTAGTCATTATAGCCTCTCCCAATCTGTAACCAACACACACTTTCATGGACTGTCTTTGATATAAAACCTATAGCACTCTATGGTGTAAAAAGCCACTACCCAAAGAAGTGCCCTTTTTAATATGGTCAAAACTGAAAATTACACTTTTGATCCAATGTCATACGAGGATACCTTTGTGTTTACTGCTGAGCTGAAGTAAGCACAAAGTGGGATTTTCTTTATTCTAATCTTTGACACACCAGTGTGAGATGACAGCGTCCACAGAGCTCCATGAGCAGCTTTCAGACACCTAATCCCCATTACTCTAATCCTAATCCTAATCAAGCACAGTTTACACCCTGAGATCCAGGATTAGTCCAACTCTGGTTTTGGCTCTATCAAACCATACTGAGGAGTTAGCAG
>NW_028166740.1:0-20330 GCF_964263955.1 Coregonus lavaretus
TCTCTCTCTCTCTCTCCTCTCCTCTCTCTCTCTCCTCTACTGTTTGTGCATCTTGCTAGCTGTCACTCAAATGCAGATGGGCTCAACCTCATTGGCTGGAACTCGAATATCTAGGGGGCTGGCCCACGTGGGGGAAAATGTAGGGAAAATGGCGCTGTACCGCTTCCAGTAAACAGTCGCTTTCAAACTAGGGATTTCATGGCTAATTGACGTAAAACAGTAATTCTGCTCATAGATTATGCATGTATGAACTACACATTGACACAACCAGTCCAAAGCGGGAGGTTTAAAAAATACTTACTAATCGCCAAAGTTCCGGAGCGTCTTTAATAATCAGGACAGTAAAGAACTGGAAAAGCTTATCACATTCTGCTGTGTTTGTCAGCCTGTTTTCCCACAAGCCAATGGAAGGAATGTGTGAATTGGTGTACTTAAGAGCAGCAGTGGACTAATTCTCTTTTAGCACCAAATAGCTCCAGGGATAGGAGGCTAGGCTAGCTAGCGCCTCCTGTTAACAACACCAGTGTCCCAATGACCCCTCTGCCTGCTGCCTACAATGGACAATAGTGTTGTGTTGTTGTAATGGTGTTGTTAGCGGAGTATAAGCTCATGAGCTAAGAGCCTAATAGAGATGTAAACACTTGCCTGGTGTCAGGTACAACAGACCCAGTGCTTTGGTTAAACTTTGAGCAAAGTCAGAGAAATTAGTTTAAACCAGAGACATGACAGGAAAGCTGGGATCTGTTACAGTTAGTTAGCCAGTCAAATGTCTTACAAAACCAGACACATACAGTGGGGAAAAAAAGTATTTAGTCAGCCACCAATTGTGCAAGTTCTCCCACTTAAAAAGATGAGAGAGGCCTGTAATTTTCATCATAGGTACACGTCAACTATGACAGACAAATTTAGATTTTTTTTCTCCAGAAAATCACATTGTAGGATTTGTAATGAATTTATTTGCAAATTATGGTGGAAAATAAGTATTTGGTCACCTACAAACAAGCAAGATTTCTGGCTCTCACAGACCTGTAACTTCTTCTTTAAGAGGCTCCTCTGTCCTCCACTCGTTACCTGTATTAATGGCACCTGTTTGAACTTGTTATCAGTATAAAAGACACCTGTCCACAACCTCAAACAGTCACACTCCAAACTCCACTATGGCCAAGACCAAAGAGCTGTCAAAGGACACCAGAAACAAAATTGTAGACCTGCACCAGGCTGGGAAGACTGAATCTGCAATAGGTAAGCAGCTTGGTTTGAAGAAATCAACTGTGGGAGCAATTATTAGGAAATGGAAGACATACAAGACCACTGATAATCTCCCTCGATCTGGGGCTCCACGCAAGATCTCACCCCGTGGGGTCAAAATGATCACAAGAACGGTGAGCAAAAATCCCAGAACCACACAGGGGGACCTAGTGAATGACCTGCAGAGAGCTGGGACCAAAGTAACAAAGCCTACCATCAGAAACACACTACGCCGCCAGGGACTCAAATCCTGCAGTGCCAGACGTGTCCCCCTGCTTAAGCCAGTACATGTCCAGGCCCGTCTGAAGTTTGCTTTCAGCATGACAATGATCCCAAACACACCGCCCGGGCAACGAAGGAGTGGCTTCGTAAGAAGCATTTCAAGGTCCTGGAGTGGCCTAGCCAGTCTCCAGATCTCAACCCCATAGAAAATCTTTGGAGGGAGTTGAAAGTCTGTGTTGCCCAGCGACAGCCCCAAAACATCACTGCTCTAGAGGAGATCTGCATGGAGGAATGGGCCAAAATACCAGCAACAGTGTGTGAAAACCTTGTGAAGACTTACAGAAAATGTTTGACCTGTGTCATTGCCAACAAAGGGTATATAACAAAGTATTGAGACACTTTTGTTATTGACCAAATACTTATTTTCCACCATAATGTGCAAATAAATTCATTAAAAATCCTACAATGTGATTTTCTGTATTTTTTTTTCTCATTTTGTCTGTCATAGTTGACGTGTACCTATGATGAAAATTACAGGCCTCTCTCATCTTTTTAAGTGGGAGAACTTGCACAATTGGTGGCTGAGTAAATACTTTTTTTCCCCACTGTACAATACAAAACTCAACTGACTGAAGTCTGGAGAGAAATGAAAACAACACTTGGTTGTCAGGTTGGTAAGTGTTGTTGTTGATAAAGTGTATGTGTGATATTCAGCCTGTCTGAAAATATATTCCCTTTGACACAATCATTCAGAAGTTGTTACGTCTGGAGAGAAGACAGGTCAACAGGTGTCCAAACTGATTAGTGGAAACTACACCAAACTCAAACACACTCACATACACCTAGGGCAGGTTGAGCTGGATCAGATAGGTGTGTTGAATCAGTAGAAACAGGTCGAGTGGAATGTTGGCTTGAGGTCATAATCAAAGATAAATAACATTTAGCAATCATGACCTCTGACTTTTGACTGTTGACCAATCACTTGAGAGATTCCAAGTGAGCGAAAGATAAAGAGAACATGTTTCCTCAATGAGTAAAAACCCTTTTAGAATCTAGTCACCACTGAGCATTTTCTTGTTTTCCATGGGGTTCTAGATAGATCAAACAGAATGGAACAATTTAAGTTTTTTGCTCATAATGTTTCCATGACAACAAAGACAAAGCTCTTTCAGACACTGAGGTGAGTGTGAACCCCTGTCTCCTTAAGACGCGTGATTAGTGCTTGTTCACCTGTAGCCCACCTGTAGGCCCCTGTTAGTCAAACACTCTATTGTTGAAACCAGTGGGTCTGATTAATCTGACAGGAACATTACGATAATGTTATGGTTTCTAGTGTTTCACTCTGCTGCTCCTTGTGTGCTACAGCCAAACACTGTAGCGCACAATGGTTGCCAAATGTAGAGAACACAACAAAACACACTCACTGCTGTGGACAATCTGGAGGCCAGTGTCATCTCCAGGTTGCCTTTTAACCCCAGCAGCGCCGGGACCAGGATGAAGACCTCTGTCACCTCTGTAAACACCGTCCAGTGCTGTAACACAACAACACAACACACAGTTACACAACTACACACAACAAAATACCAGGTGAGTATTCATGGATGCCAAGGGAAGCCAGGCTTCCCCAAAAATGTGACCATTAAAACAATTTTAACTATATAACAATTTATCTTTCGTCTCTCTGTGTTTTCATAATTTTCCTTCAATTCGGAAGTGGCTGTATCTCACTGGAGAAATCATCCGAGCGAGGGAAACAGCGCCCCACTGTCTCAGTATGTGTAGCCCATGTATATGATGCTGTCTGGACAAAAAGAGTATGACACGTTGCCGCCGTAGCATTTGATTGATTGATTGATCCAGCAAGCATTTGACCTTTTATTACATTTTTATTTAACCTTTATTTAACTAGGCAAGTCAGTTAAGAACAAATTCTTATTTACAATGACGGCCTACTTGCAAAGCCCCCCCGGCCAAACCCTCCCCTAACCCGGACGACGCTGGGCCAATTGTGCGCCACCCTATGGGACTCCTGATCACGGTTGTGAACCTAACTTAGCTGGTTCATTATTGCCCAATCGAGGAAGTTAGGAGCCTAGCAAGCATTTTAGCCAGCTAGCCTAGGACATCAAAAACTAAAAGCGTGTACTATTGTCTGAGAGTCATAGACCGTTTTGGCAACATAAAAGAGAGGACAATGGCTTTGGAGTTCATCTAGTCTACAAGTAAACAACATGCTTTGGAGTTCATCTAGTCTACAAGTAAACAACATGCTTTGGAGTTCATCTAGTCTACAAGTAGTCAACAACATGCTTTTTTCTACTTTTTTTTCACACACACAGAAAATCAGTAACACGGACAGCCACATGATATTTAACAACGTTGATTGGACTAAATTGTTTTTGGTATGTTAAAGTTATTTTTCACTGTATTAGAATAAGAATATTATAGCCTAGTTGATTTGATTATGTTTAAATGTTTAAGTTGAAACCCACTGGGCACAGTGACTAAATTCCCTTTACGTTGATTACTTTTTGCAAATCAAATCAGTTTTCCACATTGATTCAACATCATCACATAGATTTTTTGTTATTTAAATGATGTGGAAACAACGTTCATTCAACCAGTTTTTGCCCAGTGGGAATGGTGCTGGAATAGCGGAGGAAGTGCTCCTGTTCACTTTGTGCTGACTTGCTGTAACTCTCTGTGGTTCTAAATCAGTAATTGTTTAGTAAACTGTTGGAAACATTACCTTGCTTGACCACTGTTTGTTACATGCAATACTTGCTTTGTGGACTTCACCGGACAGATGTTGCTCTCCGGTTTTGTGATGAAACAAACGTATGTGTGGTTGAATTTATTCCACCACTGTGTGACTGTTGTCTTTTTGTTGTCTCAGCCTTATTTTACTGTATATGACGGTGGTGTATGAACAAATGGGTTAATTGCACAAACAATGCAGTTATCACAACAGGTTGTACTATGGCTTTTTCCTGGCTTGGCTTCCCCAGAGAATTGACACATGCACCGCTACTGCACAACACAACACAACGTCACCTACACAACAAAATAACCTTTACTGACCTATAAAGTAGTATTAAGTCTGACTTCAATTGTGATAAAACAGTTATCGTGATGCAGTTATCACTGAGTTTTCATGATACAATATCCCATTATGGTACAAACCCAACAGCGTATCACACTGGGCACTGCTGAGGTCGACAATGTCTTGCTGTCATTTAGTTTCATATTGATTCAATCTGAAACCTGATCTCTGTCTCATCTTAGTAATATTCTATTTGTCGAGACCATGTTGGGATCATATGATCTTATTCACTCTGGAGAGGAGCAAGGTCATTTTGACCTCACACTGCAACAATTCACCACCCTCTTTCTGCCACTTCTCTCTCCCTCTCTTCTCTCTACCTCCACCCGCTCCTTCTTTCTCGCTCTCTCTCCACCTGCCTATCTGCTCTCTCTCTCTCTCTCTCTCTCTCTCTCTCTCGCTCCTGAACAACAGTGGACAAGAGGACATTTTATTATCATCTTTCATACAGTACTTGCAACCCACAGTGTTTTACTGTAACCCTCCATCTGCCTGCTACCTCTCTGCCTCAGCACAAATACTCTCTGACTCTGTGCCAATTACCCTACATTTCCACAGTGAACAACTTGAGGCAAAGTCAGCCAGGAGCAAGAGCAGCTATACTGAACAAAAATATAAAACAGAACACGCAACAATTTCAAAGATTTTAGTGAGTTACAGATCATATAAAGAAATCAGTCAATTGAAATAAATTAATTAGGCCCTAATCTATGGATTTCACATGACTGGGCAGGGGTGCAGCCATGGGTGGGCCTTGGAGGGCATAGGCCCACCCACTTGGCAGCCAGGCCCACCCACTGGGGAGCCAGACCCTGCCAATCAGAATGTGTTTTTCCCCTACAAAAGGGCTTTATTACAGACAGAAATACCCCTCAGACGATCCCCCAGGTGAAGAAGCCGGATGTGGAGATCCTGGGCTGGCGTGGTTACACATGGTCTGTGGTTGTGAGGCTGGTTGGACGTACTGACAAATTCTCTAAAACGACGTTGGAGGCAGCTTATGGTATATAAATTACATTCAATTCTCTGGCAACAGCTCTGGTGGACATTCCTGCAGTCAGAATGCCAATTGCACGCTCCCTAAAAACTTGAGACATCTGTGGCATTGTGTTGTGTGAGAAAACTAAACATTTGAAAGTGGCCTTTTATTGTCCCCAGCACAATGTGCACCTGTGTAATGATCATGCTGTTTAATCAGCTTCTTGATATGCCACACCTGTCAGGAGGATGGATTATCTTGGCAACATGGAAACATGAAACATGGGACCAACACATTACATGTTGCGTTATATTTTTGTTCAGTGTAAATCTGAAAGGTAATTTACAGTTGAAGTTGGAAGTTTACATACTCTTAGGTTGGAGTCATTAAAACTCGTTTTTCAACCACTCCACAAATTTCTTGTTAACAAACTATAGTTTTGGCAAGTCGGTTAGAACATCTACTTTGTCACGATCGTCATAATGATTGGACCAAGGCGCAGCGTGATATGCGTACATCTTTTTAATAGTACTTAAACAACAATACAAAAACAACAAAACGAAACGAAACGTGAAGTCCTCAGTTAACAACACAAACCAACACGGAACAAGATCCCACAACTCACAATTGCACAAAAGGCTGCCTAAGTATGGTTCCCAATCAGAGACAACAAGCAACAGCTGATTCTCGTTGCCTCTGATTGAGAACCACCCCGGCCAACATAGAAACACATAACCTAGAAACGAACATAGAAAACGAAACATAGACACTACACAATGAAACTAACACCCTGGCTCAACATACAAGAGTCCCCAGAGCCAGGGCGTGACATACTTTGTGCATGACACAATACATTTTTACAACAATTGTTTACAGACAGATTATTTCACTTATAATTCACTGTATCACAATTCCAGTGGGTCAGAAGTTTACATTCACTAAGTTGACTGTGCCTTTAAACAGCTTGGAAAATTCCAGAAAATGATGTCATGGCTTTAGAAGCTTCTGATAGGCTAATTTACATCATTTGAGTCAATTGGAGGTGTACCTGTGGATGTATTTCAAGGCCTACCTTCAAACTCAGTGCCTCTTTGCTTGACATCATGGGAAAATCAAAATAAATCAGCCAAGACCTCAGAAAAAGAACTGTAGACCTCCACAAGTCTGGTTCATCCTTGGGAGCAATTTCCAAACGCCTGAAGGTACCACGTTCATCTGTACAAACAATAGTACGCAAGTATAAACACCATGGGACCAGAGATTAACGTACTTTGGTGCGAAAAGTGCAAATCAATCCCAGAACAACAGCAAAGGACCTTGTGAAGATGCTGGAGGAAACAGGTACAAAAGTATCTATATCCACAGTAAAACGAGTCCTATATCGACATAAGCTGAAAAGCCGCTCAGCAAGGAAGAAGCCACTGCTCCAAAACCGCCATAAAAAAGCTAGACTACGGTTTGCAACTGCACATGGGGACAAAGATCATACTTTTTGGAGAAATGTCCACTGGTATGATGAAACAAAAATAGAACTGTTTGGCCACAATGACCATCGTTATGTTTGGAGGAAAAAGGGGGTACTTGCAAGCCGAAGAACACCACCCCAACCGTGAAGCACGGGGGTGGCAGCATCATGGTGTGGGGGTGCTTTAATGCAGGAGGGACTGGTGCACTTCACAAAATAGATGGCATCATGAGGAAGGAAAATGATGTGGATATATTGAAGCAACATCTCAAGACATCAGTCAGGAAGTTAAAGCTTGGTCGCAAATGGGTCTTCCATATGGACAATGACCCCAAGCATACTTCCAAAGCTGTGGCAAAATGGCTTAAGGACAACAAAGTCAAGGTATTGGAGTGGCCATCACAAAGCCCTGACCTCAATCCTATAGAAAATGTGTGGGCAGACCTAAGACAGGGAATTTTTACTAGGATTAAATGTCAGGAATTGTGAAAAACTGAGTTTAAATGTATTTGGCTAAGATGTATGTAAATAATTCATACACACAAATGCATGTGCTCACACAGCTAAGGTGTTATAGAATCAAATGGAAATTCACAGTGGATGACTCTGTGGTACTGGAGCTGATTACTGGCCCACTTTGGCGGTTTTCCAGCCCTTGAGATGGTCTCTATGAGTCCCTGAACTGATGACTGGGGTAAAGTGCATCTCTGGTGTTTCTCAATTAGCCCAGTGCAGTGGGAGAAACAGCAGAGTGGGGCTGGGGTATGAGGATGAGTTTTGGGTAAATAGCTAGGGACGGGCTGGGTTAGCCTAGAAGGCTGGGACGGGGGTATAAGGCTGGGGGATGAGGTTGGGGCTGGGGGATGAGGTTGGGGCTGGGGGATGAGGTTGGGCTGAACATTGATCCATCAACAGAGAAAGTGCTTATCTTTAGAGCCAGTCCCACTGGCCCTCAGCACTTACAGCTCAACTCAGCCCAGCCCAGCCAGCCCACAACTTAATCAATACTGAGAGGCTGTCAGAGAAAGGAGAGGAGAGGAGGAGAGGAGAGGAGAAAATAGGAATAATAGCTAGATCACTTCATTCTGCCTACAGATCCCTACAGTTTGTGAGAGATAACAGGGCTTCATTAGAAGTCCGGGTGGAGGTAATAGGTGACTGGGCAAAAAACGGTTGAATCAATGTTTCCACATATTTTTTTAACAAAATAATTTTATGTGAAAACTGATTGAATTTGCTAAAAGTCACCTAAGGGAATTTCATCTGTTTTTCACCCAACATTAACCTAAATCCAATGACATGGTGCAATTTTTGGTTGATTTCACATTGAATTCATGTTAGTTGACAACTCAACCAAATGTAAAGCCAAAATAGATATTGAACTGTCTGTGCCCAGTGGGAGGTTAACACTGCTGCTCTCTGTCTGTCAGCAGCCTGGGCTCTTTAAAGCAGTCGACTCCGCAGGGACCCCACCACCCCACCTCCTGGCACTCTGCCACCCCAGCTCTGATTCCCCTAGTGCCCCTAGACCCCCCCCCCCCCCATGTCATTTCTCCCCTCTAACCCACTTCACTCTTTCATTCTCTTCCTTTCTACCCCCACTCTTTTCCCCAATGTCTATATCTTCCCCTAACCCACTTCTCTGTCTCTGCCTCTCTTCCATAAAACTCTTTCCTCCCTCCCCTTTCCTTTCCTTACCCCCCTTTCACCCTCTCCACCTCTCTCTCCTCTCATCTCCAGCTGTGATATATGTTGTTGTCTCCAATGGAACAGTGGAGCCCAGCCAACAACCCCCTCACTCCCCAACGACCAGCCCCAGTTCTGCGAACTCTGTGAACAGTCAGCATCATGGTGTATCAGAAGCATATAGGCTGTGGTATGCCGTCCAAGGGGGTCAGGTTGCAGAGTTAGGTAACGCAGCCCTGTTTGCCCACTGTGCATATACAGTGCCGTGAAAAAGTACTTGCCCCCTTTCTGATTTTCTCTATTTTTGCATATTTTTGATACTGAATGTTATCAGATCTTCAACCAAAACCTAATATTAGATAAAGGGAACCTAAGTTTACAAATAACAAACAAAATTGATCATTATTTTATTTATTGAATTAACAAAGTTATGCAACACCCAATTCCCCTGTGTGAAAAGTAATTGCCCCCTTACACTCAATAACTGGTTGTGCCACCTTTAGCTGCAATGACTGCAACCAAATGTTTCCTGTAGTTGTTGATCAGTCTCTCGCATCGCTGTGGAGGAATTTTGGCCCACTCTTTCACGCAGAACTGCTTTAACGCAACGACACTTGTGGGTTTTCAAGCATTAACTGCTCGTTTCAAGTCCTGCCACAACATCTCAATTGGGATTAGCGGTCATGGGTCCCATTTTGCCTGGCGAAAACCAAAAACTGCATTCCACAGAAATAACCTTATACCAACGTTCAAGCATGGTGGTGGTAGTGTGATGGTTTGGGGATGCTTTGATGCCTCAGGACCTTGACGACTTGCCTTAATACAGTGAGGGAAAAAAGTATTTGATCCCCTGCTGATTTTGTACGTTTGCCCACTGACAAAGAAATGATCAGTCAATAATTTTAATGGTATGTTTATTTGAACAGTGAGAGACAGAATAACAACAAAGAAATCCAGAAAAACACATGTAAAAAATGTTATAAATTGATTTGCATTTTAATGAGGGAAATAAGTATTTGACCCCCTCT
This sequence comes from Coregonus lavaretus, assembly GCF_964263955.1. Taxonomy (NCBI): domain Eukaryota; kingdom Metazoa; phylum Chordata; class Actinopteri; order Salmoniformes; family Salmonidae; genus Coregonus; species Coregonus lavaretus. The sequence continues at coordinate 9,732 of NW_028166740.1, forward strand.
CAATCAGAAAGATTTCTGGCTCCCAGGTGTCTTTTATACAGGTAACAAACTGAGATTAGGAGCACACGCTTAAAGGGAGTGCTCCTAATCTCAGCTTGTTACCTGTATAAAAGACACCTGTCCACAGAAGCAATCAATCAATCAGATTCCAAACTCTCCACCATGGCCAAGACCAAAGCGCTCTCCAAGGATGTCAGTGACAAGATTGTAGACCTACACAAGGCTGGAATGGGCTACAAGAACATCGACAAGCAGCTTGGTGAGAAGGCGACAACAGTTGGTGCGATTATTCGCAAATGGAAGAAACACAAAAGAACTGTCAATCTCCCTCGGCCTGGGGCTCCATGCAAGATCTCACCTCGTGGAGTTGCAATGATCATGAGAACGGTGAGGAATCAGCCCAGAACTAAACGGGAGGATCTTGTCAATGATCTCAAGGCAGCTGGGACCATAGTCACCAAGAAAACAATTGGTAACACACTACGCCGTGAAGGACTGAAATCCTGCAGCGCCCGCAAGGTCCCCCTGCTCAAGAAAGCACATATACAGGCCCGTCTGAAGTTTGCCAATGAACATCTGAATGATTCAGAGGAGAACTGGGTGAACGTGTTGTGGTCAGATGAGACCAAAATTGAGCTCTTTGGCATCAACTCAACTCGCCGTGTTTGGAGGAGGAGGAATGCTGCCTATGACCCCAAGAACACCATCCCCACCGTCAAACATGGAGGTGGAAACATTATGCTTAGGGGGTGTTTTTCTGCTAAGGGGACAGGACAACTTCACCGCATTAAAGGGACGATGGACAGGGCCATGTACCGTCAAATCTTGGGGGAGAACCTCCTTCCCTCAGCCAGGGCATTGAAAATGGGTCGTGGATGGGTATTCGAGCATGACAATGACCCAAAACACACGGCCAAGGCAACAAAGGAGTGGCTCAAGAGGAAGCACATGAAGGTCCTGGAGTGGCCTAGCCAGTCTCCAGACCTTAATCCCATAGAAAATCTGTGGAGGGAGCTGAAGGTTCGAGTTGCCAAATGTCAGCCTCGAAACCTTAATGACTTGGAGAAGATCTGCAAAGATGAGTGGGACAAAATCCCTCCTGAGATGTGTGCAAACCTGGTGGCCAACTACAAGAAATGTCTGACCTCTGTGATTGCCAACAAGGGTTTTGCCACCAAGTACTAAGTAATGTTTTACAGAGGGGTCTAATACTTATTTCCCTCATTAAAAATGCAAATCAATTTATAACATTTTTGACATGCGTTTTTCTGGATTTTTTTGTTGTTATTCTGTCTCTCACTGTTCAAATAAACCTACCATTAAAATTATAGACTGATCATGTCTTTGTCATTGGGCAAACGTACAAAATCAGCAGGGGATCAAATACTTTTTTCCCCTCACTGTAGAAGGAACCATGAATTCTGCTCTGTATCAGAGAATTCTACAGGAGAATGTCAGGCCATCCATATGTGAGCTGAAGCTGAAGCACAGCTGGGTCATGCAGCAAGACAATGATCCAAAACACACAATCAAGTCTACATGTAAATGGCTAAAAAGCTAAATATTTGAAGTTTTGGAATGGCCTAGTCAAAGTCCAGACCTAATCCCAATTGAGATGTTGTGGCAGGACTTGAAACAAGCAGTTCATGCTTGAAAACCCACAAATGTCGCTGAGTTAAAGCAGATCTGCATGGAAGAGTGGGCAAACATTCCTCCACAGTGACGTGAGACACAGATCAAAAACTACAGGAAGCGTCTGGTTGGAGTCATTGCAGCTAAAGGTGGCACAACCAGTTATTGAGTGTAAGGGGGCAATTACTTTTTAATACAGGGGCATTGGGTGTTGCATAACTTTGTTTATGAAATAAATGAAATAAGTATGTGATTGTTGTGTTATTTGTTAATTCAGGTTCCCTTTATCTAATATTAGGTTTTGGTTGAAAATCTGATAATGTTCAGTATCATAAAAATGTGTAAAAGTAGAGAAAATTAGAAAGGGGGCAAATACTTTTTCGCAGCACTGTATGTACAGGCAGGAAACTGAACCCAGTGGCATACAACACCAACGCAACGTTGATGACTGTGCAGTGACACCAACGGTCAGAACACCTATGACATCACAGGCACTAACACTGATGGCACACAGCAGTGTTTTGCCTAGATTTTTTCCCCCTATTGCTGGCTGCAAAAATCAACATTTTAAATGGAAACTAATTGATTCTGAATGCTTTTAGGCAGACAGCCACTGAGCTTGGAGGGGAAGGGGTTCTGCCTTAGTAATGTTAGGGTAAATATTGCATCACAGCAACTCAGATGATGACAGTGACCTTCAATACTGACGAGTGCAAACAGAACTTTCCTGAAAATTCTAAAGCCTCCTATGGACAGAGTAAAAGATTAGCTAAGGCCTTTAGCCACACAATAGCAGGCTAACCCGCTAAAGCCTTCAAACTCAATCAATCAGCCATCTATATCAGGGATATAGCATTGTTAGCAGGCTACTGAACAGCGTAGCATTTAAAGGGGGGGATTTGGATGGATGGAAAATCCACGTCACGTCAGAATCAACTTCAGAGCATGTTTTAGAATTAGATTTGGGAGGGTGTTGTTGCACAAACCAAAAAGACAAACATACCACAAGTGTACCACTCCAGAAATGATAAAATAATTAAGACAACTAACCCTCTGCAAGGTCAATCGATCAATAACATAGTCAATCGATCAATAATATAATAATAATTTTAGCAATCCAAGTGCCATTGCCGTTTGAGTGGCGCAGTGGTCTAAGGCACTGCATCGCAGTGCTAACTGTGCCACTAGAGATCCTGGTTCGAATCCAGGCTCTGTTGCAGCCAGCCGCGACTGGGAGACTCATGGGCGGCGCACAATTGGCCCAGCGTCGTCCAGGGTAGGGGAGGGAATGGCTGACAGGGATGTAGCTCAGTTGATAGAGCATGGTGTTTGCAACGCCAGGGTTGTGGGTTCGATTCCCACGGGGGGCCAGTATAAAAAAATATGTATTCACTAACTGTAAGTCGCTCTGGATAAGAGCGTCTGCTAAATGACGTAAATGTTTAGCAAACTCCAGGCGTTTACATTTGTTGGATGACATGAAAATAGAGCTCTGGTGGGTTCGGCGTCAAAATGAGAATGCATGAGCAGAAAATAACCCCGTACCTACTGTCAAATATTGTGGTGGATCTTTGATGTTATGGGGCTATTTTGCTTCCACTGGTCCTGGGGCCCTTGTTAAGGTCAACGACATCATGAACTTTACCCAGTACTACGACATTTTAGCCAAAAACCTGGTTGCCTCAGCCAGGAGGCTGAAACTTAGCCGCAAGCGGATCTTCCAGCAAGACAATAACCCCAAGCACACATCAAAATCCACAAAGAAATGGTTAATTGGCCACAAAATCAACATTTTGCAATGGCCATCTCAGTCTCCAGACTTTGAAACCCATTGAAAACCTGAAGGCAGTCTATAAGCGCAGATGATGGATCTAGAAAGATTCTGTATGGAGGAATGATCTAAGATCCCTCCCAATGTGTTCTCTAACTCATAAAACATTTTAGAAAAAGGCTCAATGCCGTTATCCTCGCAAGGTGAGGTATTGAAAGGTATTGAAAACAGCGGTGTCAATAATTCTGCCCCCTAGCTTAAAAAAATTAAGTATTACTTGTTAAATAAAATCTATTTCTCTGAGCAATTGTATTAGTATAAAATAATATAATTTCCCTATTTTTTTTAACTTACACTATTGCTCAGTATTTGAATTATTTATTTTATACAGTCATTTTTGCTCATCTTTATCAAGGGTGTCAATAAATTCAGACCCCACTGTATGTATCAGATTATCCGTTTTGGAGAGGAGCAGGGAGTTCATATGTGGGACGGTGCTGCACTGCACTCTACCCTGGCTTGGTCTCAATAAACTAAACTAGCTTCCTTTCCTTGTGTCCATTCCTTAATGAGCTCTGATCTGGCAGAAAATTAAATTTAAAGCAAATATTTAGAGAATATAAGGAAAGGAGGTGAAGGGAGGGAGGTGATGAGAGGCAGCCATGAAAGAGACAGCCATGTTGTCATTCATGATAGTGTGTGTGATAAGAGTTTAGCAGATCATATCTGAGGATCAATTAAATGACTGTTAGCACCAGTGAGATTATATCTCTATTTTCTTCTGTGGATAACATTCTGAAATTAAAAAGAGAGAGACAGCTGGATTTACCAGATTATGAGGCTAAATCCGATCCACAGGGGACTAATCACATGCTCTGGTTTCACACTGGCTCCTGTAGAAACCCGGCAACTGAATGTGGTTGACCCAAAATGGCCTCCCTTGGGCGGAGAGGGCTTGGCTGTTGTGAGGCCTTTGTGTTGATTGTGCTTTCCTGTTTACTGTTTCCTATATTTTTTTGGATTGTTTGTGTGTTTTTGAGGCACTGAGGCTGAACCCATGTCTCGCCTTGCTGTTTTATTTTGGTCATCTGCACATCATCCGATGCCACAGTGTGAGGCAGACAGAAAGACGGAGAAGAGACAGATAGCTAGGATAAATTCCACAAAGCAACAGACAAACAAATTACCCCACATATTTACACTATCTAATCTGTGAATGTCAATTAACTGTGGCTAACACTATCTGGGGTGGGGTGTTCTCCCTTTCTACTGGAAGCATCTCCCTCCTTCCAGACAAACATAAAAACAACCATTGCACCAGTCTTGACTTTTGACGTTCCTAGGAATGTAAACACATAAATCACGTCTACAAAGAACACATCTGTGACCTGTCCTCTCAATTACCTACAGTAAGCAGTGACGGAAAACCTTCTCAATTGTAATACTGGAGTAAAAGTAAAAAGTAGAAGTAAATGGGGGCACACACCAACACTCAGACATCATTTACAAACGCAGTATTTGTGTTTAGTATGTCCGCCAGATCAGAGACAGTAGGGATGACAACGTGATATATTGATAGGTGTGTGAATTGGACCATATTGCTGTCCTACCTGAGCATTCAAAATGTAACGAGTACTTTTGGGTGTCAGGCAAAATGTATGGGATTAAAAAGTATATATTTTCTTTAGGAATGTAGCGGAGTAAAAGTATAAGTTGTCAAAAATATGAATAAAGTAAAGTACAGATACCCCAAAAAATGACTTAAGTAGTAATTCAAAGTATTTTTACCACTGACAGAAAGTGTCCATTTCAGAGTGCCTGAAAGTGTCCATTTCAGAGGACCATTTCAGCTAGGGCCATTTCAGCAAGCCCACTGCTCATGGTTTGGCATTGGGACACTGTGTCTTGAGGTATGAGGTTGCAAGGCAGTATTGAACCAATGATGTATATAAACCCTGGTTTGATGATGCTAAGTATTGGCCATTGAGAGGCTTTAAAGCCACCAGTCGGCCATATTGGCACTCCCCAGTAGGAGCTGTCCTCCATAGGAATGAATGAAATTCTACAGTATTTCAATGAAATGTTTCAAGTATTTAAGTAGTTTTGTTGTTGTAGTGGGGACAGTAACATTCATAATCTCTCAAAACTATATTTTAAGGAAAAGGATTTCATATATATTTAATGTTTTTTTTAATGTTTAATGCACATAATATAATTTAAAAGTATGCATTAAGGTGGCTGTAATAACATGAATGTGGCAAAAACAAATGTAGACATTAATAAATGCATTTCTATAGCTTCTAAAATAAAACATTTAATTGGTGGAGGAGTGCCAAGATGGAGGCACGGTATCTTCAACACAGCGTCCACTACCAATCATCTAGTGTATATATAAATCAGCTAGAGTCCCTTCCTTCTCCATACTGTGCTGTGTTGTCTTTCCTAGGCAACTCTGCAGGATTGGGGCCAGAGACAGGGTGTGTGTGTGTGTGTATGTTTGTGTGTTTGTGTGTGTGTGTTCGTGCCTATGTGTAAAGGGGGAAACTAAGTGAAGTTAAAGAGGTAGGTTACATTTCACAGAGACATTATAGAGAACGCTGTGGAGAATGTGTACATGCATCACCCTGGGCAACCATTCCCTTACTCCAGGAGCTGAGCCAAGGGGCAACACACACACACTGAGGGGCTGAGATAGTTTGCATCTACCATACATCTGAGTCAGCTTGCTTAATCAGAAAGAACATATCTGAGAGAGAGAGAGAGAGAGAGAGAGAGAGAGAGAGAGAGAGAGAGAGAGAGAGAGAGAGAGAGAGAGAGAGAGAGAGAGAGAGAGAGAGAGAGAGAGAGAGAGAGAGAGAGAGAGAGAGAGAGAGAGAGAGAGAGAGAGAGAGAGAGAGAGAGAGAGAGAGAGAGAGAGAGAGAGAGAGAGAGAGAGAGAGAGAGAGGGTAATTGCCTCCTGCAAGGGCAGAAGGGGATTAGCTGAGTTAGCTGAGATAGCAGTGTCAAGGGAGGGGAATTAGAAAGTGATAGAACCTACTAGACAGGCTTCTAGAACCATTCACTATACTGACCACATTGTCATTATTATCTATTATCTATCTTCACACAGGGAATGATATCACTGTCTCTTATCTTTATCATCACAGCTGATGTTATTGACTCTGAGATCAACAGTTGCTTAGATGAATCAGCATGATATGAACTAATGAGAAAATGAGAGAGAGGTAGACAGACAGGGAGAGAGAGAACTTCTGACCTCCTGGAAGTGAACAATTCCTGATTAGAGGGTATGATATGGGTAACGGCATGAGAGTGCAGGCTTTAAACCACAGTAAGGCACTAATATGTCCTTATAACAACAGTTATAACACTAGAACCACTCCCACCTCACAGGTAAGCACTTTCTTTCTCTTCACCCTCTTTCTCTCCCGCTCTGTGTTCATCCCACTCCCTACTTACCCCTCTCCTCTCCTCCCCTCCCTCCCTCTCTCTGTTCCTCTCCCTCCCCCCTTCCCTCCCTCTCTCTCTCTCTCTCTCTCTCTCTGTCCAGAGTTCCTGGGGTACACCATGTTGGCATCAAAATGGGCAGTCAGTGCCAGCGCTTGGTCTCCCAGCTACCAGACACCTCCAGCTTTATCTGTAGCAGAGGCTGACCTTATTGAAATATATGACCTGTCAGGTGCCCAGGACTGTATTTTTACACTGTAATACACACGTACTGGCAGACACACAGACACAGTAAACTCTCACATACACATTCATGCACACCATGTGTTCACACACACACACACGTACCAACAATAACATCCACACCCAGTTTACACCAGGCAAGTCAACAGGAAAGTGGGGAAGGAGAGTAATTATAAGTTAGTTAAAATTGTTTTCCCTGTGGCTCTCAGAAGCCAGCGGTTCTGTTGTTGGTCTCCTTTGGGTTACAGTCAGCTACATCGGCTGAAATAAACACTACACTTTACAGCTGCATGCACATACTATCCTCTGTTCTATTATATGAGGTGTTATTCTATTCTGTTCTGCTGTATTCTATTTCATCAGAACCATGAGGATCTACTTATGTGTTTGAGTCTATGTCTCAGCAGTATTCACAGATATGTCAGATAAATCAACAGACAAGTCTTTATTAAACTGACCAGCTGTCCTCTTTCTACCTCCTCAACCTCCACTCCCCCTTCCAAGAACAGACTGTGTACCAACATGTGCCAGATGGGGGGGTGAAGGGGTCATATGTTATGTAGATACCCCCATGGTCTCTGATAACCGCCCACACTGTCCATCATCAGAGCTGAGCCGTCACATCGGCTGCCAGGAAAGTGATTGACAGGTGCTGGGCCAATCTGGCTCGAACCAACCAGTTCATTCAAACATGCCCAAGACCCGCCCCTTAGTAGTCATCACTCATCATCACATGATGTGACCTATCTAAGAAGAGGTTGTACCTCAATGACAGCAGCTTAGGCCAAACATTGCAGTGCTATTTAGTTTAGGGTTAGTTATGCATACTAATATAATAATATATGTGACTAAATCAGTCAGACAGTCAACAGTGTCTATTCCACTTCCTCCCTCCCTTGTGTCAGTGAAAAGCATGACTAACAACAGGACTGTAGCATTCTTCTGAACACTGGGCCCTTATTGTCTTTAATAGGACTGGGACTGTAGTGAGTAGTAGTGGGTGGAGGAGGTAGCATTACAGTACAGTTCCTGACACAGGGCCTAGTGTTGTCTGTAGCCTACAGGTGGAACAGAACTTGATATCTCAACATTCTGTTTCTTAGTCCATACTGCAGATTGAATCAGTAGGTTCATGAGTTTTTGTCTGACCATGTGACCTGTCACGATTAGAAATAAATTGGTGTGAATCAAAACAGGGTAGACAATCAGAATCCTTGGGACAACCCTACCCTAAACCCTAACCCTTACCCCAACCATAATATTTGCCTAACTCTAACCCTAACCCTAACCTCAACCCTTACCTTAACCGTTTTAAATGTCTACTTCAATGGGGTGACGTCGGAGTTAGGTCGTCCCAAGCACCACAATTAGCAATAAACATCAAAACAGTCTCTCCTCACCTGAACGATGTCCAGCACCATACCCGCCGCCACCGTCCCGAACCCGGCCAGCAGGAACGGTAAGACCACCTGGAGGCCAATGGAGAAGGAGGTCTCCTTTAATGGCGCCGGTGGCTCTGGGCTCTGGTCAGTGCTTATGTCGTCACTCTCATTGCTCTGGCTGGCGTTCTCCAGGAGAGCGTCCTCCTCGCGCTGGCCCTTGGCGTTCGCCCTGCAGTCTATCACCACTATCTCCCGGTCCTCATCTCCTGGTTCACCAGACCTGTCCGCAACGGATGTCACCTCCGTGAGCTCGTACTCGCCCCTCTCCTCAGGTCTCATCTCCTCGGGGTCCTCGGTGAGGATGGCTGGGTGAACGGAGCCGTTGGAGTGGAGGTACGCCGGCGGCACCACCTCCTTCTTCATCTCTATCGCCCCCGATGACATGTCGGTGTCCGACGGTTTGTCTTGCTCTTTCGACCAAAGTACCATGCGGAAGCTTTTGGGGACAGTAGACTGAATGAGAAATATAGGTTATGGCCAAAGGTGTGGGACGTTTAATTGAGTTTAGAGTTCCCTTGATCGGTTTTTAATAACCTGATCTCACAAGATAATTTATCCCATTAAAGAATGCTGGTGAGTGGCACTCAGGTATGGTCACGAACGCGAAATTATGTGGTAATAAAAAAACGATTCGAGGGCGCAACTAGGCTACTCTTGCGTCTGCAAAGGCAGGTGTGAGTCGCCGCTCTCCCCAAGGCGTGCGTGAGATCTTGCCGGTGCTTCGGGAGAAGCTCGAGTATGTTCTCCATTCACTGCGTGCTCAAGGTAGACAGATGGATAGAAGAATGAAACATATATTTTACAAAAAGAGAGCAAAAACAAAGAAACAAACAAATTGTTATCTGGTCAATGTTCTCTGATAGCCTAATCTGGTCAATAACGTCTGGTAGCCAAAAGGTATTGAAACGTTGGTCTTAAAAAGTTAATGAAGTAGCCTAGGTCCAGTAGCCTACTTTGAGTATGAAGATCTTTTCAGAAAGTCATCCTAGAGCGCAGTCCTGCACGCACTCTGACTGTCCTCTCAGACTAGCTCGCGCCAGTCGGTGTCCCGGGCTGGGAGGGTCTCACCTTACACCACGTGGCTATTTTATGAGGAGTATTTAAAGGTCTGCAGCGCATGGATAAGGTTACTGAACTGCGGAAAAGTACTTATCCTCCAGCGCTGTGGCTGGTGTTCTCCTGAAAGAGAAGAGATTAAGAATAACGATTAAGCATAGGCTACATGGAGTCTCTTTCACGTTGAATATTAGCTTTACAAAATTGATTCAAACTTTTTTATTGGCTTCTGTAGCCATATGCCTATAAATGGCATTCTTGCGCGCAAATGTCTACAATGGAATGGACATAGCAATACAGAATTTATTTGGTAGGCAATGGTGAGATATTTAAAAATATTTTTTTTGGCAGTTTGCCTATGTTATCCTCAAACGGGTGATGTCCATATCAATAGGCCTACATTGTTACCTAATTCCACAACGGCATCATTTCTTGACATTATCATGATCTATGGATGCACATAACCCTTAGACACTTAGGCTATAGCCTACCTAAATCAGACTTTACTTTCAGCTGCCTACTTCAAGATGAGTTTACTAAGGGTCGGCTAACCGTTAAAAAAGCGGTGTTTTGTGCCAACAACCCTCCACGCTTACACTCTGACACTCTGTTTGGCGTTATGAAGAGGGGTTGCCTATAGGAGCGTTTACAAACGGGTATATACAGGATACAGCGCCAAACATGTCATTCCCTCTGGCCGGCTATAAATAATCTGCCTTCAGCCAAGGTGTACATCCTCTAATGCTGATTCTCTCCCCGCATGTTATGACATCCGTCGAGGATACGCTCAAACGTCAGTGCGCATTTGGTTTCCCCCCTGGTCCTGGAACAATCCTTTGCTCTGTTTAGTAGTCAAGACCGATACCCCGCAGCCCAACATGGCAAAGGCGTAAATTAGTACAAGCTTGGTCGTGGCTGAATAGGGGGAACACTCCTGTGTTTGTAATAATTCCAACACGATCGTTGTATTAAATTATAGATCATGTGGATTTTTTTTCTCTAAATAT